>NW_010414351.1:58581-61304 GCF_000710305.1 Buceros rhinoceros silvestris
CAAGCCTTTTGAACACTTCCAGGGGTGAGGACTCCACTACCTTCCTGTTATCCTACAAAATGGACTATATCAAAGGCTGTGCTTTGTTACTATACTGTATATTATGCCTGTATTAATCATAGGGCTTGATTAAGCCCTATGGGCTGATACAGCACAGGACTGGGTACTGTTATCCCTTGCAAGAAGCATCTGTGGTTATATGAGTATATTCCAATTCCCAACACTTCTAGCAGACTGTGTCTTGCATTGCTACAGGATATTACTAATAAGCTGCCTGCAAAGGAGAGGCAGTGATTCCCACCATCTCCTGTGATATCTATTGGCAGCATATTTAACATGTAAAAATTTGGGCATGAAAAACACACGCACTGCACCCTTAAAGGTCAGCTTCTGCCTTTCATTGCCTCTGCAAAACACTGGCATTGAAATAACATCCCTAATATCTTTAGGATGATGAAGTAAAGTTTGTGAAGGGTGGCCATAATCAAGCACTTCTCAAATACCAGCTGTTCATTTTAGACAGTGCCAAGCCTGAAAATATCACATATATTCTCCATGCCACAAAATAACAGAATAATTACACAGAAAACCAGAGCCTTTGGAAAAAAAAAAAAAAAAGACTGTCATCAGAGATGTAGAAAAAATAACCCCCTTTGATACTAATGAAAGGATGAAATTAAGAAGCAAAGGGGGTTAAGTGGCCTTTGATTTCTGAAAGGAATTACAAAAATTTTTTTTTTTATTTTACAGATAAAACCACAAAATAACATATTTTTAGTGCTGCGGTTCCCTTGAAGGACATCTGGACACCATTTATCTTGTGATACAGAAAGACTATAAACTGCCCAAAAGTGTATATCTATCCGGATTGGAGAGGCAAGCAAGAAGTGCCTCAGGTTGTTAGCTGTTCTCTGTTAAAACCCAGCATCCTGATTTACAGTGATACATTATTTTATCTAAACATGACTGTGGAAAAAGTAAAAAAGGAAACAAATAAAAAGACTCTATTTTGTACGTAATGTAATAGTAATTTTGCCAAAAAAGCAAAAATTATTTTATCAGCAACAGTGAAAGAGATCCTCCAGGATAATGATGCTTCCATGTACTTGTTTTAATAGAATTTTTGTTAAAACAGGTATTTGGAGAACATATAAAAATGTTTGGTAGTTGTGTATCATCAGCCCTCTTCTGAAGCCAGCTTACTTTTTTCCCTCATCACAGGGTACATAGTTTCTCAGCAGTTCCTGCTGCGCTTCTGCAAAGACTATATGATGAATTCAAGTTAAGATTTTCAACCAAAAACTCTGTGACCACATTTGACTCTATTTCTGTTGTTAACCCACTTACTAGTGTGCTTATATGTGACTACACCGGACATGACATCAGCTTGGGAGAAATGATCCACAGCAATGCCAGCTTTCCTTACAACCCCATGGTAGGGCTGGTGAGCCAGCTTAAACATCAGTTTCATGTCATCACTGTCTGCATCTGTGGCATAAATGTACTTCGAGGAGAGGACCACTTCTCCACCCTCCAGGCAGTGGAGCACAGGGACAAGGCCTCTTTGCATGACGGGTGGCTCATCATTCACCGGCAACACCTAATCAGAAAATAATGTAAGATCTTTAAATTTTCATTTCAGTGGAAACCTATGGTTTCAATACACTGCTTTCCAGCCCAAACCAGGGTCAGGGTCAGAGTGCATTGAGCTCTCCCTGTAAACAAAATGAAACCAGCTAAACTAGGGGCACTCTTCAAAGACAGAAGTAAATCAAATTAGATAATTGCAGCTTGAGAAAGAAAACTCACTCCCCATACTTAAGTACAGAGAGAATAATTCTAGACAAAAACTCAAGCTAGGGCAAGCACAAATGCATTTCAGCTAGTACAAGCCAAATCTCCTCTCAAACTTGCCTCACAACTTGAAGGTTAGGGCTGAAGTGGAAACCTAACAAGACCATTATCTTCCAATTTTCAAGGGAATTGGAAAGTGAAGACTTTCAGAAGTCAAGCTTTGTACTCTCCTACACAAGCAATTGCTCTCAGAAATAGGCAACACACTGACCTTGACCTGCAAGATGAACTCTACAAAGTGGATGCCATCTGTGGCCGCAAAGAGGACATCATCAGTAAGGGTCTCAGAGCCATCATGTCGATACCTGTGGGAGAAAAAAAAAAAAAAAAAAAAGAACTACACAGATTTCACACAGACAAAGAAGCTGTGTTTTCTGGTCGTGTATGGATCCGTTCCAATATAAAAAGCCAATCCCTGGATGAAGGTGTCCATCTAAGACTGCTGATTCTGGACCAGAGTGTCTCCAGGGTTCTTGTGGGTGTCTCCTATGAGAAGAAAACCCCCAAGATAAACCAGACATCGGCTGTGAAAAAGGTTTCACTGAGGCTTTGTCATCTAGGTTCTGCTGCTAGGGTCTGGCTGCTACCAAACATGTATGTCCTTGCTGGAGTAAGTGCTCTCTTTGACTAAGTGATAGAAACAGACTCAAGGAGTAAAAAGACTAGTCTTGTTCTTGCCACAAATATAGCAGCAACATTTTCATCTCTAGGTTAATCAATGTTAACACAAGTTTTCTTGTACAGTAACAAAGTTTAATAAACACGCAACTTCCTTAAAAGAAAAGAAGCTGACAACCATTGCCACCTTCACAGAAACTGCATGGCTGAATACAGAATTTGCCTCCTCACCTGCATGGCGCAATGCTTTG
>NW_010414351.1:61413-66843 GCF_000710305.1 Buceros rhinoceros silvestris
CTTGGTAGGGAAACCTATCTACATCAGACATGGTCACTCACTCTCATCTCCTGGCCAACAACAGCTCAGTTTCCATGGTAACCATTGCGGTCCCAAGGGTCAGCCAGCAGTCCTGGCCTGGAGCAGCTCTGCCTGAGTCACGATGTGGTCCTTATGGCTAGCTGTAGCCTCTGCACCACGTCACGGCAGGGCTTTCTCTCATCCAACTCAGCCATTGCAAGAGGAGAAGACAGGCACTCTTCTAACCTGACTGCCAGGGTACGCAGGTCCCCACAGGAAAGCCTGTCACCTTCATTCATGGGAATGCCATTCAGCTCCACTGCCCCGTGCTGAGGCTGTCTCTGCAGGAGGAGGAGGAGATACTCTTGTTTTGTGTCCACATCAGAGATGAGAATGTGTCTGTCTGTGACAAGGCTCAGGCCACCCTCTTCCACTCTCAAATGACTTGTGAAAACCTGCATGGAGAGGAAATGCTGAACTCTCTCTTCTACTGCACTTTCAAATATACACTGTACAGGGCAATTTCCATTTGCCCTGGTATGAGGACATGTGGCACTGTAAAAACCAAAATGCCAAAGGCTGTACTCTCTTCTGCTGTGTGAGGAAAACCTAAAGAATTTATTAATAGTAGGCCCTAATACATATAGCCCAGTCCTAATCCCATTCATGGAGACCCCTTGGCCTTCATGGGCAACACAAAAAGGGGGGATGCAGTTTTGTTGAACAAGATGAGACATACATATTTTTGTACAGATACTGAGGATAGCCCTCAGTTTATCAGCAGAAAAAATCACCTTAAACACTCATCAGACTTTGCTTTCCACTTCAGATCCAGTGCAGACTACACTTTGCAAGACAATGAAACGCTGATCCCATGAAAGATTTTTTTTTTTTTTTGCTTCAGTTAGATGAGGACTTCTCTCTGCATTTCTCTTTCTACCTAAAGATATTTATAAGTCCTTTCCACTCACCCTCACAGCCACCCTACCTCTGGAGCTTGGTTGTCCACAGGAAGAATCGTAATATTGAAGCAGATCCCATACAAAGTGCCACCATGCTGATTGCTGATGGAAAAAATAAACTGGACTTGCTGAGGTTCAGGCCCAATGTCCTGCAGTGGTGGCATGTAGGCAACTTTCATATAGTTCACAGCATGCTGCAAAAACAGGAGAGCGGTGCATGTAAGAAGAGATAATCAGAGTAGCCATAAATCAGGATATTAGGGACCTTTCCCATCCCCTAATTAGGTGTTATCCAAACTGCCCACATTAATTCAAGAAACTTTACATGTGCTCTTTAGCTGCTGGCAACACTTTGATTAAGTGCATCTTGAGCTACAAATCAGGTGAGTAGCAAAAAATACAGATATGTTTTAAAAGTGATAACAGAGGCAATGGTCTTACGTTCTTGATGGAGGCCTTAAAGAATGCTGGTCCCAAGGACCTTTCCTAACTGTGACTTTAAAATAAAGATTTCATCAGAGCGTAGCTTTTAAGGTAACATCTCCCATAGCAGCCAAATTTGCCCTCACCAGTTTGGATAAACTGCACACTCTGCCTCCCAAGGCGACAGTGGGCCCGTAAAAGGGTGAAATAATCACCAAAATCTTGCATCCAGACACCTGTATTAGGCAGAGCTCTCATTATGGTGCTGCAATGATCCCCATTATGCAACCTTTACCATACAGCAGGATACAAAACAGGGCACTTTACTAATATTCATAAGACATCTGTCAAACTACAGTAGCATAAAAACTGAACAACAAAATCCTGAAAAAGGCTGATTCCAGGCTGTATCATATCTATTGGTGGAGAAAATGAGAAGAAGCGGGAAATTGTCAACCTCGTTTTTGTATTTTGTGTCTTTTTTCCTTCCTTTTAACATCATGATGGAGCCAAATTCAGTCTGCTCTAAGCAACTGCAGCCCCTGCTGGTGTTAGAAGGAGAGTTGGGTTTACATATTGCGGCACCAAAGCATGATGGAAATTTGTTCTGAAAGCTGCATTGAATTAGCAAACTTTTGAATTTCTTAACAGACACCATGATATTACCCGTCCTCATTTTTCACCTCTTGTTTTCCTGGCAAATAGAAGCTGTACAATTGTAACTTTTAAAAATTGTTTAGAAGTGGTTATGATATGAGGGACAAACCTGAGTAAATGACTGTAGTGCAAGAGCAACAGGATCCTTGACCAGTTTGGGTATGGTGTCCACCATAAACAGCTTTCCAGCATCTGAGTGACTGTACAAAAACACGTATGTCACATCCTGGTTAGCAATACTGAAGAACAGGAAAAACAATGTTTATATGGCTCAATCTCGCATTTCAAATTAACTTCTTGACCCCAATTGCATCAAAAGGAAAAACATTTCTGTTTCTTCTATCCTTGCTATTCATTTAAACATTATCACAGAAAAATGCCCACAAGAAATATTTTCCAGGATGGTTATGATAAATCATTGCATACCTTATAAACAAGATCTGAGTTTGCTACAGATGTGTCTCTGCACACCCTAGATACTATTTACACCACCTGCAGGTCTAGTCCATCATATGCTGTTTATTTACACACCTGCATTTATTTATCTTTACATGTGTCTGCATTTTTTTAATCGGAAGAATAAATTATTTCTGGTTTTCATGCATTTTATAAACTCCTCACATGAACTAGTTTCCAGCAAGCCGGCTTTCCAATAGCAGTAACCAGCAAACTGGATAACGATGTGGTTATTTGACTGACGAGGGAAACAGCTCAAACATTCTTCTCTCCTACCTGTGTACTGATCCTCTATTGCTTGAGGTCAGAATTGAAAGTGTTAAACTATATAATTCAAAATGTAAACCATAGAATGGCTAGATTTTAAAACTTTGCTGTTTGTCACTGATGCTGTCATGAATTTACCAAATGGTGAAACAGCATAAACAGCGTGTAAACTGCTACTACACCCATTCATCTATTGCACTCATAACCTGTTCTCCTTGCATTCTCCTCCACAGGTTCCTGGTCCGGGACCAGGGGTCCTTCACAGTGCCATGGTAATAACATATAGCCTAGAAAAAGCTGTAGCATCTTATCTTCTCAGTATGGGGCATGCATAGGTCAGCCCCGCTCTATCAGTTAGGAGATGTGCTGTGCCTTGTGTTCAAGGCTGTACAGGTTCCCACAGGCCAGTGTAAAATGCAAGTCCAATAAAAGGAAAGAAAAGATATCAGGTGTTTTCCTTCTTATTGTTTCTTGCTAAACTATGTATTTTTCATTACTCTGTATATTATCCTGTTGCTTTCAGCTCTAGCTCAGCCTTAATTATCAATAAGAGAGTGCACCCAGCTATTGCTGCCTGCACTTTAAGCAAACAGATGAAGAACCTGAGACACAAGCATGCTACTGCCATGGAAGGTGCTCCTTTTACATGAGTGATTGGCCTGTCCCTCCTGAAAGGTATGGCAGGCCACACCTACCTGTGCGTGCAAGAGAAAAATGGGGAAGTGGTTATGGTGTATGTAAGCTCCCTGTCTTGCTCTTCCACATCTATGAAGTGCAGATGTTTCTTAGTTAGGTGAGCAATCTCAGTCTCCTTAACAACCAGGTGACGGGTCACTCCTGGGGCTTCTCTGGGTAGCTGATCATCCACAGGGATAATGTGCACTATCATCACCTCAAATCAGGAAGACAGTAAAATCAGCAGTGATTCCTCTCAAAAAGAGTGAGTCCAAACACCTCTTTACAAACATGCACACACAGAGGTATCGCTGGATTACTGGAATGTGAGCTACAGGATATGGCTGTCATGCTGTATCATGAACACGAGTCATGGAGATATACAACAGTTAAATGCAAAGCCTATGAATCTTAGTAGTTTTCCTTTATATTAGAAGCAAAGTTAAATTCAGTATATTGGACTCCCAGGTGAAATAGTCTCTTCTCAGTTAATTCAGTTAACTCCTGAGTTAACTCAGAAGGGCTGTTCAGTTCATTTGTACCATCTCCGATTCTAATTTGTTTTCAACATTTAATTTTACAGTTGAGGAAAAAGTCTTTGCAATGGACTTGTCTCTCCACAGCCAGACAGAGAAAATCACTCCATGGAAAGCAAGACCAAAAGCTAACTCTGAACAACATTATTTGTGGTGATGACCAACGGAAAAGATCTATCCCAGTTTGATTTTAGAGTCTGTCGGAAGGTGTGAAATCATCAGCCATTTGAAGGAAAAGTGCAGGACTCTGCCAAAGATGTTTCAGTTTCATACCTGTGGCTCTGAGAGATTGGGAGGGTCATGGCTATCACACAGCACAAATTCAAGGGAATCTTCAAATACTTCTCCTCCCAAATGATGATAATAAATTATTCCATTAAATAGATCCCTCTGAAGAAAACTGCTGACAGAATACCCTGTTGAATTGAAGAATATATCTTCTATTGAACAGTGCAAAATTTCAGTAATTCATAAAAATTAGCCATTAGCTGTGCAAGTGAAGCATACATCCTCTTTCTCACCCTAACTACAGCAAGCCCTTTGAAATGTTATCTCATTGTCTCATGCATTTCCTGAAGATCATCAGCTTCTTTTCTAAGTCACTTAAAGGTCACTGAAAAATATTAAGCAACATAGCAAATCGGCCTACGGCTTTCTTCAGAGGACAAAAGAAAATTTGCAGGACTAGCAGCCACAGTGATTTCTGAGTTCAACTAAATGGAAGGAGAGCTTTCTTCCTCTTTTAACATCATTAGCATCATCTAATAGCTTTGAACTTGTCAGGGATTCTTGCAGATAAAATAACTCCTGACTAGCCTGACCATTCTGGAGAAGAAAAGTACGGTAGGGAAATAGTCCTAGAAGAATTACGGGGTAAATTGTGTTCACAGGTATAGTTATCCTGGTACAAAGACCAACATGAATTAATCATGAGGATTTATGCTATAGTGAAAGAAGTCCAAGTTTGCCATGATTTTTCCTGAGACAAAGTTGCCTAACTGTAACATTTAATCTAGTTTAAAAAGGAGGGAACGAAGAAAACTGTGCTATTGTGGATGTGTTTCATTACCGATCAAGTTTGGTCCTGGTTTCTTCATGATTTCTCCAGCTTGTGGTTGCTTGGTAATATTGAACAATATGTAATCATCACTGGAATCCATGTCAGAAGCATGAAGCATGGAGCTCTGAATCAGGATTGTCTGTCCCTCATGAACTTCGATGACCACATTGCTGATAAGAAATGGAGGGCTGTCATCTTTAGGGAGGATATTGATTGGAAATTTATGGCGAATACTGTGGGGGCCATCGAAAATCCTAAATACCACAAAGTCCTTAGTAGAATCACTGTCATCGTGATGGTAGCGAACAACACCAGCCTGAATGTCAGAGACTGTGAACATGAATCCTTTTCCTCCTATCAAAACAGTGAAAGAAAATGCATCAAAAAAGTGCGG
>NW_010414351.1:66924-68726 GCF_000710305.1 Buceros rhinoceros silvestris
CCAGAGGAGAATCCCTCCACCGATGTGAACGTTATTAAAAGAGAGAGATGGAGAATGCATTTCTAACTGGAAAAATCAAAAGTATTTTCACCTACTGGAAACAATTTTGTAGAAGTTGGAACAGTTAATAAGAGTGCAGAAGTTACAACTCTGGTAGTAGAGGAAATCCTCCAAATATCCACGGTTTTAAGGATAACTGGAGATATCAAAGATTTTTAACCGCAATTGCTTCCAGTTTAATTTCAACCTCTACTTTCTTATTAGAATATTTTACATGTATTTTAAACATCAAAGAGAATATGTTTTATAATGACAGCTCAGCATTTCATTGCAAGTAAAACCAACCATTTGTGGGCCTTGTTTTTTCTGCATATTGAGGTTACTCTCTATAATAAGACAATTTTACACCTCTCCTTCACTGGACATGTTATACAGACACACAAATGATTCAGGCAGGTTAAAGATTTCAAGAACTGCAAGAAGAATGCTGGAAGAGATGATCTCCCCAGGGCCTCCAGAAAAATATTTTTTTATCCTCCATCCTGTGTAAGATCAGCAGAGATACACACCTGCACCCTTTGTTCATTACCTGAAGAGAGAATAATGAGCAGACTTTCGGATGGAGAAATAACTGCCTTGTCACAAAGCAAAAACCTGTTAAATGTGACAGAAGGCAAGGAACAATGCCATACATACCTTTTCTTTCAGGGCTTTCTTCTATGTCTAGGACTGGCATTACCAAACCCAACAAAAGAGTATTCAAAACATGTGGTTGACTCACTGTACCCACTGTATTCCCAGTTAATGGGAATCCCTCCACTGATTCAGTGGGCAGGGACTCAGACCACTTGCCAGCAGCATTAGAGTTATGGTGCAAGTGGAGGACTAAACCCAAGCTTTCCTTTAAAGTTTGAACATCATTTGGTGCTTGCTAGGTGAAAAAGGCAATTGCCAAGAATTGCAGTGACGGTTTCCTTTGCACGTGCCTATGCAGATGCACGAAAGAGAATAAGGCACAATCACTGGAGAAGAAATACCCACCCCTGGCTGGCCCATGGGAGGCTGAGAAAGCGCAGGGGGACTGCATGCAAGGATGGGACTGCCACCAGAAGATGTGCTCTGGGCTCTGCATGCTCCTGCAGGTGCAGCTGGTCTGCTGCTCGATGGCCTGCAGCCCACTCCCTGGCTGGCTGCATGGCCTCCCCACCCTGTAGCACCATCTCTGGGTCTGAGCTGTGCACTGCTGACACCACAGAATTTCTGTTTGTAGCACTACAGGAGGATGGTAGTGCAGACAAGTGGTTTCCTGAGATGAAACATACTTCTGAATAGTCTGTCTTTCCACTAAATTCCAAATAACTTCCCCTTTTCGTTAAATATTTGCTTTATGTCTCTTGGCTATGCATTTCACAAGAATATGTTTAACTTCAAAAAATCCAACACTGATAGTGGCAGCATCTTTCCAGCCTGTCAACAGCAGAGTGACTTTTTTTAACCTAACCGTTTTAGCAAAGAAAGCAGCACTGTACGGAGTCATGAGATCGCAAATCAAAATTACTAATATTGACAATGCAGAAGGCTGATGAATTAGAAGGGTAATTTAATTGCCACATTTTGAAATAAAACTTAAAGCTGCCAGTAAATAACAACCACAAATGTTGTCTGTATTTGCCAACAAATCAAAATCGCTCAGCATTCCTTGGCATCTTTAAGCCAAAATGAAAGAAGGAAGAATATGGGACTGCATCTCGCCTGGGTCATGCTTCCTCAGCGCGAGCGCGGGCGATTTCTTCAGAAGTTCC
>NW_010414352.1:0-4594 GCF_000710305.1 Buceros rhinoceros silvestris
CCTCTTAAGGAATGTCCAGCCTTCCTGGACTGCTTTCCCCTTCAGGGCTGCCTCCCCCTTTCTAATATGCTATTAGAAATCACGTAAATATGCAAGCAGCAGTGCAATAAGTAAAACATACTAATTCTGTATAAACACTGTGCTATGGAAGACTTAATAGACCTGCTTTCTACAGATATTTCTGTTAATTTTTCTCTTGTATTGCATTATGATATATAAATTATTGAAGAAATTGTATATTTTTACTCTTGATTACATGAACCACAATATTGTATTGTTATACACAGCCACGAGTCATCTGTAAGCAGAACAAATCGTCTTTCATCCCAGGATTTTGTATCTGCTTCAATATAGCAAAATAGTTTGGAATCTAAGAGTTTCCAACCAATAATCAGACAAGTTGCATGGCCTTGCATGCTTTTCTGTTGCATCATATTCCATCAGTTTGATGAAATGTATCAATGCAGAACATATTAGAACTGTAAAGAAACCTTTCTTGTGTGTCCAACAGACTGAACTCAATGTAAACTTTCCAAGCACAGTGAAATAAAGCGGAGAAAATGTTGAATTTTCTGCTGTGTTTGTGAACTAAGAAAGATCATGGATGGCCGACCACAGAAATTGCTGGCAACTCCTAAGTTAGAAACTTTTTGCCATATATATCAAACTAAGCTCTGTAAAGCAACCGATTTAAATATAGAGAGAAATGCTTTCAAAAGGTCTAAATCTTCTTTTCTAGTGCTATTTTGTCTTAACACACAAATGATATCACTACCCTTAAAACATCCTAGCTTTTTTTATCAGCATTGTTCAAAAATTACATTTGGTAAATAATGTTGGCATAGTAACAAATTTTATTTAGAAAAAGGGTTTCAAATTAGCAATAAGGGGAGTAGAGCAGAATGGTCAAGAAGGACTTTTAAAGTACAGTTATTCCAAAGAAGGTACACAGCCAGTGATAATAAAGAACAGAGCTGGTCTGTAAAGGTAGGTATTATTCTAGGACTAACAAAATCCACCAGCCATTTTCGAAACAGTAAACAGAATCATTTTGGCTGGAAGAAACATTTAAGATCCCCGAGTCCAACCATTCACCCTGCACTGCCAGGGTCCCTAAACCATGTCCCTCAGTACCACATCTACACGTACGTCTTTTAAACACTTCCAGGGATGGGGACTCCACTACCTCCCTGGGCAGCCTCATTTAAATATTTATCATCTGTTTTTTTTTCCCTTTTTGAAAGAAGAGTTGGTATCTATAAACCATGGATGTTGCACATAGAAGCATATTTACTTTTCCTCAGTTCTGTGTTTTTAAAAGACAAGCTGAATAGCTGTATTGCATCTAAAACCTCACTCATGCCTTTGCGTGAATCATCTGGTGAGGATCTGAGTACGTGTCTGCCAAAGTGGTAAAGGACTCTTATTTATTTTATGCAAAACTCAGGCAAAGTCTCCATGCTGGCTGTGTTTTTAAAGTAGCTACTGAATTATTTGAATTCTTAAAATAAACAAAGTGCTAATTAGTCTAAAACATATGTTAGATTGTCCTTGGTATGTGACCAAAATTAGAATAATTTAATAAACATAAACCACTAATTACAGAAAGTGATGAAAGAGGGAATGCAAATTTATTTGCTTGACTAAAATTTAATAACGTAAATTTACCATTACTCATATCACAAAATGTAGTTAAAATGCAGAAAATTAGGGGGGTTTGTTCATTACCTATGTTCATTCTTCAGTGGGGGTTCTTTATTACTATATAGTAACTTAAAATAATTAAAGGAATAATTGTTATTAAAGATAATATTTCATTGAGAGAGGCATCAACATAATTGTCTCTGCCATGTTGCTAAAATATATCCAAGCTATGGTAGTCGAACAACAACACATTAGCTCATATTTATACAACAGCTTTATTTACAAGAACTCTGAACTATAAATGTACGGAAACTTTATATTCGTGGATGAAACAGTAGCATGGTCCCAGCTATAGAGAGCAAGTGCACATACAGCATAAGACAATTTGTTAACTATTCTCAGAATCAATTTGATCAATGACATTATGCTGAACATTTGTGTTTCGAAAATGTTTCTCAGAATCAGACCTCATCAGAGTCTCAGCAACTGTAGTAAAACTGCAATTCAAAGTAGAAATGTATGCAAAGCAGAAGCAACAACATTTAAATTTGTAAAGCCACTCTGTTGAGTAGCAGTAAGCAATGCAGTAAGGAAGAAAGAATGAGCAAAAACTGACCCATTTTCCTGTTGCTTTTGTCAGAACACTGTTTGAAATTTAATGTTTGCAACAGGATTCTTGCACTGGTATTCTTGCACTCTTGTTACAGAGATTGCCACCACTTATGGCAGCAGATTCTGGGGAAATAATACGCCACAGGCTTTTCTTGTATCAATTAACACATCACATGATTGTAAGATTGTGTGAAGGAAATGATGTGGAGCAAGGTGCTAGACAGACATAAGAAAAATATAAAGCTGTTGAAGTTTTCAGAATTAATGACATCACCAGGATTAGATATTATTCGACATTACAGTCTTAGAGTAAGCCTTACAGGCATGAGGAGAAAATTTGATGAAATCTTGAATTCCTGAACCCTTATGAAAGTAACCCAACAGTACTTGAGAAGACTATACAAAAGAGAGCATGATTTGTTTCACTAAAAATAAAAAAACAACGAAAAAACCCAATCACAGAGGTGGGGATGTGGGGAACTGTGAATTCTGCTGACTTGGTTCTTAGTTTGCTGATTTAGACCCCTCAGAACACAAACAACAACCATGGCAGACCCAGGAAAGGGAGATGAAAGTTCCTTTTTGTGTGCAGCAAATTACAACCCCTCAAAGCTAAGGGGAAGCAGAGAAGAAATAAAGATATGCAAAAGTTCCACATCATCTGTCTGTGCCTACACACATAAGGAGAACTATGTCCAGACCAGTCTTGAACGGAGCACATGCCTCCTTCTATCCACTTTCTATCCAGAGACGTTCTACACAAAGGCTCATCCACAGTTTGACTACTTAGACATGTCTGTGCATTAAAGTAAATCAGCTAGATGTGTTGGTAGGGCACACACTAGTCTTAAAGGCAGCCTTGGACCATGTAAAGCAGAGCAGACAAAACCTCAAGGTCCTCAAGGTGAAACAATTGCTCCAGGTTAAGCTCCAGTCTACATCCTAATGTTCTTCAGTACCAACTGAACTGGAGTAGCTGCACGCTAATGTCACAGTGACATTGTACATACCGAAAGTATACACCATGTATTACATTTTACAAAAGAATACTTCTTTCCAAAACAGGCAGAGAGAGAAAGATTAATGCATTTTAAAAGCAACAATTCTTCTGGTAGAATCACTCACAATTCATGTGGATGCACACTTTCTAAAACTGCCACAAACTGTCAAAAGACCTGCACAGAGCAGGCTGCAGGTAGCTCCCCAGAGAAATAAGCACCCTAGAATTAGGCATATAAGCCGTGATTACTATTCCAGTCAAAAAGAAGCTGAGAAGTAGTTTTAATCTTTATTATACCTTTAAATTCAAGAACTCTCATTTCACTAAATCATTGCTTTTTGCAAAGTTCTCTGTGGTCTTTTTATTTCCTATGCAAGGTCTTGTCCAATAAAAATACTAAGTATTCTATGGCCCCAATAAAACAGTAGGCAAAGGCCAAGTAGAGCCTTTCCTCCATTTTACTGAAGCAGAGCAGAGTCTGTTTTCCAAATTTTGTCTTTTTTAAAAATGGAAAAATCAAAGAAAAATCTTTTAAGGATGAATTCTTCCATGGGCTGTTACCCTTCTAGACACATTGCTTTTACTAGGAGACTTATCCTAAAACAACTGTCCTCAGTTCTAAGCTGAACTAAGGAAAAAAAAAAAATCAACAGAACATGCATAGAAGCTTACTCTGGGTAATTTCTTAGGCAGATCACTTACAGAAATGCAACATAACTATAGCTTCTTTAATATGATGACTTCATACTTTGTTCTTTGGTGACAGAACAAATACATATTAAATGTATAAGCAGTTTCACAGCACATGCCAGAATAAAAGTTCTACCAATTTTATACGGCTGTTCAGTGTTGCAGTTTTTATAACGCTTTAATCATTAAAACACTTAATGCATGGCTTAAGCAGTGGGAGAAGTCTATACTTTCACACTGAAACATGTATCACTACGATCAAAACAGCTTATATACTGAAGATTGTATAAGCGAATTGATGTAGTACAATCCAAGCTACAACTATCCTTTACTAAGTTGGAGGAGCTACGAATGCCATGTAAGCGATGGATACGTAGGAGCAGATTACTGCTATTTGTGCGTATTTTGCATTAAACTGTAAATGCTCAGACATACCGTGTAGAATCTTTCCCACGTATAGACAGCATAAGACATACTTCCTTCCAGACTACCAAGAAAGAAATAGCACAGATAACACAGTTGATAAGGTGCTGTAAATGAATATGCCTATTGCGTACAGCTCATAAGCTAATCACATTCAGTGTATGTATTTCTCTTGAAATTATCTGAGCACACTCCAGATCTGAGCAGACAAAGAAGAGGGAAAGA
>NW_010414352.1:4667-18369 GCF_000710305.1 Buceros rhinoceros silvestris
GATCTCCAAGAGGAAATACTTTACCATACTGAATTATCACTGGAAATTCTAAGGCACAGTATTTAATGGATATTCTATTATCTTACCCCTCATGCGAGCTCCTAAAACTCCAGGTATCCTCACAATTACTAAAAAGTATTATATCTCCTGACAATATAGTATTATTTTTTCCCCTACCCAAAAAAGCAGTACAGATGGATCTTAGCTGCACAATTCCCACAGACATTAATGGGAGTAATTTGCCTAAAACCACTATTCACTGGGGTTTTTTTAAATTTCAGAGATAGTTTTTAAGTGTAATTTTCTAAAGTGCAATTTTCTAAAAACCACATAATGTGCATTGCATTTTATTATTCAGCTTGTCTGAGGCTCATTCACATCTTACCTTTCCTCTTTGCAAATTTTTGCCTAGATAAAAAAAAATCTGCAGAAAGAATGACAATTAGGGAGTATAAACATGAGAGCATCAACATCAATTACCTTCTTACAATCCAGGAATGCAAGTAATATCCAGTCTGTGTCAGGACATAATTATGGGTAAAATTGTAGTATAGCTACCGGTATGACTAAAACAAATACAGAGGGAAATTTCTAGGAATAATATTTTGTTTCTACCATTCATCTTACAAAGGCAGGTAAGGTAATGCTGCAAAGAAAAAGAGACATTCTTGATATGAATATTAATCAGTTGCACCTACCCTTTTCTCACGTGTTCAATAACGGTCCTGATTTGAGCTAAAACTTCCTTGTTTTGGGAAATGTGGAAAAAGAATTATTCCATGTAGTACAATAATTCCACATTTAATTGGTTAAGGGAGTCAGGTGAAACGTTACATCGGGAGCCTTTAAAAGCGGAAGGCAGAGGGCGGATCTCTCTCTCGGGCTTCTGGACAGCGGCGCGAAGAGAGGACTCCCACGATCTGCTCTGCCGAGGGACCAGGCCGAAACCAGGCCTGCTAGGCCCGACCAGGCCCGACCTGCCGATCGACTAGGCCGGATCCTGAAGACTACAGACTCTGAACTGTTCTGCCGTGAGTCCTGTCCCGTCTGAATAGGGTGAGAATATTCGAATTCCCTGGCTGCTTTCGTACCGAGAGCTTTTCTGCTATTAAATCTGCCCACGAGGTTTCTCCCCTCTGCTCCCTGCCCTGCAGCTGCAGAGTCGTCACTCCCACCTCGCCGCTGGATGCTGCCAGGAGCACTGGCCTTGAACAGACTGTTACAGAGCTGTGGTTATCTCTTCTTCGTTTTTTTTCCTTTTTCCCGGTTTGTGCCTATATATATAATAGTGTATCATTGTATGGTTTTATTGGTTATTAAAAGTTTGTTCCAGGTTTCCGAAAACGCAGACCGAGGTGTGAATTTCTTCCTTCCCCTTTAAATCCCTCTGTCTCCAGCAGGACAGAAAGGAATCGTGAAGGAATTTGAGGAGTTGTTTCCTCGGTCCCTCGACCCTTAACAATAACATATTAGAGGAATACGTTCATTCTAACCAGAGATCTGATGAAAGGTTATACCATATTACCCACCACGTGACATTTAGGAAACTAGAGGGCAAAATTAAGATGGTATTTCTTTTCTATTAATCTTAGAAAATTCAAGATTAGTTCAGTATTTGATTGTTGAATTTCAACTAACTTATCAACATGAATCATAAAGCTATGTACACTACAGATAAGCCGACAATTGGTTACAGTCTCCCTGCTCTGAAATAGGCAATGTATTGTAAAGCTATTAGATATTTTCCCTTGGTGTTCATGTTGGAAGTAGGTTAAAAAAAAAAACCAAACTGTGCAGAGAGCTGAAATAACAATTCAATAAAATCTTAAAATCTAATCTAATTGAAAATAGTGTGTCTTTTAATTATATTTCCTTCTTTATATAAATAAAGACATCTATTTTTCTTCCCTGTCCTAGACTGATGCTAGTAGACACAGCTAAAGCAGGGTTTCTTTTCAATCATAAACTATAAATAATGTCTTGCAAACATTTTCTTGTACCAAACCAGATGTTTATTGCCTTCTGTCCGGAGTAGATATCAGTAAGGAGAAGACAGATGTATCCAAACGATAAACTCTTCTTTAGTAATTGTTAATATTAAACCATCAAGGGAAATTATTTGAAAACATTAAGGTATAGAGAAAGGATTTGAAGACTCAGTGATCTTTGAAAGGCATGCTTACTCATGCCCCAGTTACAGAAGGAATGAGGAATACAGAAATAAATGGAAGGCCTTTATATGTAAAGTCACAACTGTATAATGCAATGTTTTCTCAGACCTTTAAAAAAAAAACAAACCCACAAGGTAATATTAATTCTGTATTACTTGCATTGATGTACAAGTATGATGCTCTCATAAGAGTAATACAAATTAATAGCATTTCCCTGAACCACTCCAGAGAAGTGCTGATACCTCAGGAGAGTGATAGACCTTACTTCTGCCTAGAAATTACACTTGAGTTATAGGCTGTTTATTCCTTGTTACATGTCCAGAGCTATAGGCTATTCATTACATAAATGACTGATAATTTTTGTTTGGTTTGTTTTCACGGGAAGAGGGGACATAGAAGTAATAACATCATTAGATTTTTCTTATTTCAAATCAGTATATTTTTACAATGCATTGAGAAGTGGAATTTAATTGCAGAAAGTTATTTGATAGAATTAACAATGAACATTATACAGAGGTTATTAATATCCTACAATGTTCAATACGTACTGCTATTATACTTAGTATGGTACATACATTGCGTTGTTCATACATTACCTGTTTACTTATGTGAGCAGTATAAATGTAGCATAGTTAAACTAATTTAAATGAAAACTTAAAAATGCTGATGAGCTAAAAAGACATGACAGGTGAAACAATAATCTCTTGC
Organism: Buceros rhinoceros silvestris; assembly: GCF_000710305.1. Classification (NCBI taxonomy): domain Eukaryota; kingdom Metazoa; phylum Chordata; class Aves; order Bucerotiformes; family Bucerotidae; genus Buceros; species Buceros rhinoceros. The sequence continues at coordinate 7,547 of NW_010414352.1, forward strand.
TCACCTCTTGGATCACTTTCAACAAGGTCACATACTAAAATTATTTTAGTTTTCAAATTTGAGAGCACTTTGTTTTGACTTTTAGGCTTTAACCATCCACATTCCTAAAAGCATTTAGGCATAGCCGTACCATAACAATCAAAATACACATAATTAAGACATCTTTTAATTAAGCTGTCAATAAGAGTCTCCATTTTCTTTGTGTGTCAGGCCTAACTGGAGCTACCAAAAACCTTTAAGGTTTTCAACCACCATCTTAATGTTTAGCCCCATTATTTGAAAGGCAAATTAAACCAGTGTTCTGGGGTTGCTTTTTTGGCAGGTCATTTTGTTTCAGTTTGTTGTACATAATAACTATTTTCATTTCAAAACAGAATTGAGGAGGGTTATATGCGTGTGTGTGTTAGATACGCAGAGCTGACATGCTCTGAAATACACATACAAATGTACAGGCTATATTTCACATTTCTTAGCCCCTGACAGAGAATTGGAATCCAACAGCCAGCATTGTGACGGCTGCTGCCTGCCTTTCTATACCTGGAAATCTCAGAGCAATGCAATTTCAATTGCATAAACACTGCTCTCTGTCAGAGCCATGCAAATTTCAAGAAGAAAATTCATTAGGATGCTAGAAATACATCCTAGTGATTTCAGGAGGGAACTTAGGTATTAACAAATTGTTTGCAGTACTTCAGCATCAACGCAAGAAGACTCCCAAACGGAAATTCCCTTTCAAACTTTAGAGTGTTTTGACAAACGAAGAACCAAGGATTAACTGGCTTAACAAGAAATATTTTTCAGCATTACTTAAGTGCAAGCCATGGCAGTTTTACATGGGAAGGGGACTGAATATAAAATTTTCAGGAGTGCTTTGTAATATTCTTCCTCCATTCCAGTTCAAGCCAATTCATCTCTTCCTGGGTTTGACTATTTCATATATAAACCATACAAACATGATCTTTATGGCCATTATAATGGCCACTATAATGAACATTATTAAAACTATAGTTTGGGCCATAATTATAATTTAAGTTCTTAGACTTATATTTTATAAATTATTGCATATTTTCTTTTGGAAAATATCCAGAAAAATAAAACTTATACTTGAAAGTCCGCAGCTCATCTTATGTGCTGAATATCAAAAATTCCACTGTAATACTAGATCAGGTCTAACTAACGTATAATAAAATTATAAAACCATTCAAAGTGGAATTTTTTTGTTAATACAGGATGTGATAAATTAGAAAGTCTGCTGAAGAATCTTCTGTTAATTTCTATAGATCAAGTTAAACCAAAAAAAAAACCAAACAAACAACAAACAATTTGCTCTCATAAATTTGCACAGATACTGCTTGGCCAAAGCAGATATGATTCTGCTGATACTCTTTATCATTTTCCGTTTGTAATAATTATCCTATTTGCATACCTTAATCTAAGAACTTGACATATGAAGTGTTTGATTGAAGCATGTTACCATAGTAGAGTAACATATTATTTATGTGTTTTGCATATGCGTATCTGAGCCAGAACTGGTTTTAAAAATTGGCTTTAGAGGAGTTTTGCATTTCTAAGCTTTTTATACTAAGACCTATCCAAAATACCAAAAGCTGAACTATACACTAAACCATTTTTATTTTCATCTATACATATTACCTAAGAAAAAATTCCAGCACGTTTTATTTTGTTTTTTCAGAATGAATTTCTTATGTTTTCATTTATTTTCTTTGCCTTTAAGCTTTACCTTCTTTTAAAAATACAAAATCTTTTTTTGCAGGGTGTGCCATTTGTTTCTGTTCTGTATGTATGCTTTTTTTTTTTTAAATAATTAAACAAGGAAAAATAGGGGAAAAGTCTCTTTAACTTTCGTGTATATATATGTGTATGTGGACACAGGCATATGTGTGTGATCCCAATGCTGAAACTGAAACATTTATGACAGCCTATTCCAAATATTATAAGAAAGTTATTAGAGGTTATTAGAAGTTATTATATAAAAGTTATTACAAGTATTATTAAGGAACAGCAATATACTATTAGTTCCACATACAATCATTAACGTCACAGGTCACCTAAATGTCAGAAATCACGTTCACTATACCTATATGTGCTGCCCTCGATTCTCCTCACACTCTTCATGGTTTTGTTCTGGGTTTTGGCTGGCTTTTGTATGTGTAATTTCTCTATCACATGGTTCCTTCCACAGTTGCATTACTATTCACATTCTTTCTAGATTTCGAAGAATTTTTCTTGTGCTGTTTTGTTCTAATTTGTTTGAAGATGACAAATGGATGAGACAAAGTTTCTGATTCTGCAAAATACTCAGTGTAAAAATACTGTTTGCTTTCGCATTTATGTATTTACTGAACTGGGGCCTGATGCATTCTTTATTCTGATAAAACAACAATCACTAGAGGATGCATAATTTTATAATGTAATTTAAATTTTAATATTTCACTTTTCACCTGCTAGAAACCTTCTATATTTAACCAACATAGTATACAATAATCAGCGAATGGGCAAATATTCTGCTCATTTGAGAACTTATTTATCAGTTCCTCCTCCTTATATGCTGAGACAGAATCACACAATATTGGATCTTTTTTTCAAGCTGAGGACCAAGAAGATATAGCATTCATATTTTCTAAAAAGTGTTGAGAAATTTAACTAGCCAGATAGGAAAAATTTTAATAGCACGTAGTGCTCGAAGCTGGGAAACCCAGTATCTCAGGAAACATCTGCATTACGCCACAGTTCAAAACTCCTAAATTCAGCAAGCACCGTGAACATCTAGCTCATGCTCACAAGTTTCACTTATCAGTTAACTTCAACATCATGCTTCTTTGACACACAGTTCCCCTGGCTGCTGCTTGGTCTGAAATCCAGTGAGCACTGGGACAAGTCATTGCCTTAAGCAGGCACTGACAGTTGCTTTAAGAGACAACTCCTCCTGGCACCCTCGGAAGTTCTGTTGATACACATATTCACTAGTTTGTGCAAGTAGAGCAGAGTTTAGCTCACTATCTTCGAAAGATTTCTGGGCTTTCAAATCAAAACAGCTTCCGATTACTTGTCAAGTCTATATTTCTGTAGGCATTGTTATTGAAAAAGTTGATTTCTGAACATTACTCCAATAAACACAAACAAGACAAGGCTGGCATGTAATTTATCTCTTCATCATGGAAGAAAAGCTAGAGAGTAAAGTGTACCTTGTGGCGTAACCTTACGAGGGGCTGATAGAGCCTAAAGTCGTAGCCTTCCTTGGCTGGCCACCCATCTGCTCCCAGAAAAATGCATCCAAGAAGTAAAACAGTTGACGACCACATAAACATCTTTACAGGTCTGTTCCTGTCAAAACAAAATGTAGAAGTTCAATGATGGACTGCAATATCACTTTAGCACAAGTCATATCATAAATGTTTACAGTATTGATATTCCATTTGTGGATTTGAATATAGTAAGAATAGGGTAATCCATGTGGCACAATAGCAGGGGAAAAAAAAAAAGAAAGAGAAGAAAGGTAGTAGTATTTGGGACCACACTATCAATTCCATTGCACGCTATCAATTTGGTTGTGCTGGACTTAGCACTATTCAATACTCCGATGAGAGGTTCACTTAGGAAACAGCCAGGAAAAGTCTCAGAAAACATAAGACACAATAGAAAAGCAGAAAATAGAAAAAATTCAACACTGTTTGTCAAATGAAGGAAAAACGATAATCATCAGTGACACGTTCATCAATTTTTCTTATACATACTGTCTCCTGTGCTGCACTGTTCACAACCTAGAAGTATAAAATACCTATCATATGTCTATTATTACCTTTATCTTATCAGCACTGAAGTCTAAAATGTAAGCAAAGCACTGTATTTTCAGCTAGTCCTCTGGAGGAATTTTTAAATTGCATTACTGAAATTACATATAGTCTGTAAGCTTTATTGCATATGTCAGCATTATATGAATATTTTCAGTCTATTAAGTAAACTTCCCATCTTGGCCCAGAATTCACTGCAATCAAGTGCTTAATTCAGGGTAGATTATTTGAAAAACTTCTCTTTGATTAGTTTGGGGTTTTGGTTGCTCCTGTTTCAGAATCCCACAACTCTCTTGCAGATGGCCTGAATTGGAAACATACTACCACAGTAAAAGCATCGGCATTCTATTACTGTTAGAAACAAATCCAAAACTGCAAATTACATCTTCAGGAAATGTTAGGTCAGAGAATACATCAGTAAACTACATAAATACTTTTGTATTAATACTAATGACATCTAGTGAACATTGTTTATTTTTAGAAATACTTGTTTCAAATGCTGTTCTTGGTACACTTTTGAACATACATATTGTTTCATACTTGCCTAATGCTATTTGATGATTAGCAAGAATCACAGAATCACAGAATAATCCAGTTGGAAGAGAACTTTAAAATTGCTGAATCCAACTGCTCACCCTGCACTGCCAAGGTCCCTAAACCATGTCCCTATCTACACGTCTCTTAAACACCTCCAGGGATGGGGACCACCACCTCCCTGGGCAGCCTGTTCCAATACTTCACAATCCTCTCTGTAAAGAAGTTCTTCCTGAAATCTAGCCTATATGTCCCCTGGCATAACTTAAATTTCCTCTCGTCCTGTCACTTGTCATATGGGAGAAGAGACCAACTCCCACCTCACTACAACCTCCTTTCAGGTAGTTGTAAAGAGCAATAAGGACTCCCCTCCCAGCTAAACAACCCCAGTTCCCTCAGCCACCCCTCACAGAACTTGCTCTCCAGAACCTTCACCAGCTTTGTTGCCCTTCTCTGGACACACTCCGGCACCTCAATGTCCTTCTTGAAGGGAGGGACCCAAAACTGGATACCATACTCAAGGTGTGAGTCCCCCAGTGCCGAGCACCAGGGGATAGTCACTTCCCTATTCTTGCTGGCACAAATATTTCTGATACAAGCCAGGATAACACTGGCCGCCTGAACACACTACTGGCTCATATTCAGCCGGCTGCTGACCAATGCCCTCAGGTCCTTTTCCGCTGGGCAGCTTTCCAGCCACTCTTCCCCAAGCCTGTAGCGTTGCAGGGGGTTGTTGTGACCAAAGTGCAGGACCTGGCTCTTCTCCTTATTGAAACTCATAGCACTGGCCTCAGCCCATCGATCCAGCCTGTCCAGATCCCTCGGCAGAGCCCCCCTACCCTCAAGCAAGTGAACATACCCGCCTAACTCAGTGTCATCGGCAAACCTCCCGAGGGTGCACTCAATCCCCTCATCCAGAAAAATATTGTCATCTCAGATGAGACTGTGTAATAATTCTTAACAGATATTTCTTGACATTACAACACTGTGTCTTTCACTGTGAGTACAGAGGGGTTCAATAACTATTCTTAATAGCATAAACCGGGGCACCATGTTCGAATTTGTGTAAGAACACTAAATAATCAAAAATTTCAAATGAGCTTATGATACTTTATTATGGTGGGCTGAAAACTGAATGAAACACTATTTACATCCATTTTCTGTTCTTATGCAAAACTTAAAATTGTATACTTCCATGTTTCTCACCTTCATAAATTGGATGTTATATAAAGAAATAAGGAAAAGGAAGGACAAGGCCACTCTTAATAGTCAATGCAATGTTTTTTCACAAGAGAAATTATCAGTAGGATACTCACCTATTTGCAATTTTAATATTAAACCAGAATGTTAAATTAACAGTTTCAGACTTTTTTTTTAAAGGTACATTTTAACAGTAAAGATCTATCTGGTAGATTGCATACAATATGGTATGCACACAATACGGTACGCACACAATTATGCTCAGTTATAGATCTCATCCACTTAATCTGAACTCAGTCCTTAAGTTTGCCATCCTGCAGTCATTGTAACAACCTAGTTTGTGCTGATCGCATTGTTCTCATATATTTTATAACAGGTTATAAAAAAAATTATTTTCTATTAGATTAACAAGAAATCTGATTTTTTCCCAACAAAACTGGACTCATTTGATGAGCTAGTCATACATTATCCAGCTATCGCAATACGTTAAGGTGTGACCCATTAAAAGTAGGAATAGGATATTAAATACTCATACTAGATACTGATATTAGAAAGGGAGATACACAACAGTCTGGAAGAATGCACAGAACTGTTGCTAATGCTAAAAACACTGACAGACTTATATTCTGAAATTCATGAGAAATCCTTGCAGGAAATGCCGAAAAAGTCACAGAGAATTTGTGTCAGAGATGCTTTTGACTGAACAAAAACATTATAACTTCATAAAGATAAAATCAGAATTACGGAAGATCTATAACAGTCATACCCACAGATTTGATATATATAAAAATGGCAGGAAAGCTTCTTTATGTTTCCTAGAGACCTAAAAATGTGCATTTCATAAGTGGTTTCAGTACCTATTAGAGATATTTGATATTTATTATTTATATTCAGCATCTGTATTGAAACTATCATGCTAAACAGACAACACAGCAAACTGATCCTCATTACTCTGAGACATGCAAGTCATTTTGTCTAGTCTGTATTATTTAGTTCTGTGATATGGGACACAGATGAACAACTTCTGTGGAGGCTGACTTATGCACGAGTGTCTAGCATTTTCTACCTTGCTGCTACTGAACTTACCTTGCTAATGTAGAAATCTCTGGTAAGAATAAAGACATACGCAAAAAAGTACAAAATGTCAGAAGTGAACCTTGAGAGTCCAGAGTGTGTACAGAATATTAAATTCTTGCCTAACATTTCCTTTTTTCTTTAGGAAATCAGCTGAGCATAAAATGACAACAAATTTGGAATCACTTATTAAATTTCTGTATCATTTACAGTCATGCTCCTGGCAATACTGTTACACAAACTGTGGTTTTAACTCCTATAATTCTTCATATAGCTGTAGTCCTCACAGGCACCTGAAGGCAAGGACTGCACAGAATTAATTCCTGTGGAGACATCAAGGGTACTAAACGGACTCTAGACTCACCGCTGTTCACAGTTTCAGTAATGGGACCCTGCTTAAGTCTGCTGTCCTTCTTTGGGGACTAGTCTACCAAACCAACTTAATGGTTGGTGTGTTTCATTCTCATTCCAGATGACTTCTACCACCCTGCCTAGCTTCCACACTTTTAACTGAAGCTCAAGCTTGAGATTAATACACCACACTATTTTTGACACCACCTATCTTTTGTTTCACCTAAAGCAATCTCATTCTGTGTCTACCTGTTTATCAAATTTAAGATTTTTTCTCATTTATCACTGCTTATTCCAGCAGTTTCTACTTAAAGTACTTTTATTTGGTATTCCAGCTTTTCTAATACACATAGTAGAGGTATCTCTCCTAGGAGATCTCTTACAGAATATTTTAAGAAGTGAAAAATTTGAAACAAAGCAAATCAGCTCTATTAGAGATATTTTACATAAATAACTTAAGGCTTGTTCTTTTACACCTGGTCAGTAACTGGATATTAAATGTATGATAGCAACGGACACAGTGAAAAAGTTTTCTTGGGTTCCCCTCATATTTCCAAAAACCAAAAGTGCTAATCAGATGTTTGGGTGGGCCTTTACTAGGGGGTTATAACAACAAATCTATTTCACTGACTTGAAACATTAGAAAAGATTATTTCATAACTCTGAGAATTCAAGTATGTTGTGGGATGGCATTTTCCTTCACTTCCTCTGTGTTAGCTCTATTCTATCACCATTATTGGAACAATAAGGCCATTACAAGGGAGGAAAAAATAAAGAAATAAGAAAAATCAGAATCTTGACTTTTAATCTGAAAGAAATCACTCTTTTATTCCTGTTTGTTGAAAAAAAGGTTTTGAAAAGTGTTTATTATTGACTTTCAAGGTCAGAATCAGATTAGTTTAGCAGCTATACATGCTAAGATAGCTATGCACAGTTGAACTTTTGTCTGCTTTGTGCACTTGTGGAATATCTCTCCGTACAATGAAAACTAGGTGGGAGAACAGTCATTTCACAAAAGATGGTAAGGTCAGCCCCATTCCAACACCCTCCCACTCAACTGCATATATTTTAGCCTCGTGACATAAAAGAATAGAGTCCTTATAGTTTTGAAAATTGTTTGACCTTGAATGGCTTTTCCTTTGTACTTGTCCAAAAGACGAGAAAATTATTACATGCTCGGTTTCTGACTTCATTGCCTGTTACTTGGATGAACACTTAAAAAGTAAATTAAAGAAGGCAGCTTTTTGAACAGCTGCCACCTAAAATCCCAGAAGTATGTAGGCTGCCTGCAGTTCTTTCAGAAATTTAAAGGAAAAAATCATCCTTTTTTCAAAGTATCACAAATTTTCTATTGAATTTATTGCACAACCGAAGTGACTATTTATTAAAAAACTACTGCCAAAACCACAGTTCTCCTCAAAACAATGCTATTATTAATTCTATTATTATAAGAAAAATTGTGATGTGTTCTTAAAGACGTGTTGTTAAAGAGCTGAATTAAAGAGAAGGAATAAAAATGAGTCTTCAAAGCTTCATTACAACGCTAGATTCTGTTGCTGCAGATTAGCAAACAGAAAGAACTAATGTATCAACTTCCTGCATTCACAATAGCTAAAATAACTTGCTTCATATTTCTATTTGGAGGTACAGCAGAAATGGTAAGGAAAGGATTCTTGTTTCCTGTAATGGTTATATTATCAAGCAATCAGAAATTGTGATTTTAAAGGATATTTACATCATTTTGCTCCGGAGTGCATAGTATATTTCTGAACTCAAATTTCCATTACTGATCTAGATCTTGTTTACTCCTCGATTATAATCTGACAGGATTTCCTGTTTCAGTATTTGAATAACTACAGTCTATATTTTTAAATTCATGGCTTACATACCTGTATAGCAGTTGCTTTGAGTTTTTTCCTATATGACTAGTTTTATTTTCACTTATTTTTTATTTCAAGTCATGGTGGACCTACTGAGTTTTAAGCCATCAGAAACTTACTCACAGATCATTAAATTTGAATATACAAATGACTACAGTTACTTAGCATGCTTTTATTAAAGTACACAGTATAATATATAGAATAATACATGTTTCACAAGAACTAGAGATCAGTGGGCTTAAGGAATTCAGGGTCAAACAAACAGTTAATGCGGTTAAATGCTATAATAATAACATAGCTTGGCAAGGAGTGGTTGGAAAGCCGTCCAGCAGAAAAAGACCTGAGGGTATTGGTCAGCAGCTGGCTGAATATGAGCCAGCCGTGTGCCTAGGTGGCCAAGAAGGCCAATGGCATCATGACCTGGATCAGAAATATTGCAGCCAGCAGGACCAGGGAAGTGATTGTCCCACAGCACTGGAGAGGCCACATGTTGAACACTGTGTACAGTTTTGTCCAGCCTTTCACTACAAGAAGGACACTGAGGTGTTGGAGCCTGTCCAGAGAAGGACAAAGAAGCAGATGAAGGGTCTAGGGCACAGGTCTTATGAGGAACAGCTGAGGGAACTGGGGTTGTTTAGTCTGAAGAAAAGGAGGCTGAGGGGAGACCTTATCACTCTCTACAACTACCTGAAAGGAGGCTGAAGTGAGGTGGGGGTCAGTCTCTTCTCCCAAGTAACAAGTGATGAGAGGAAATGGCATCGAGTTGCGCCATGGGAGGTTTAGCCTGGATATCGGGAAAAATTTCTTTACAGAAAGGGTTATGAAGCATTGGAACAGGCTGCCCAGGGAAGTGGTGGAGTCTCCGTCCCTGGAGGTGTTTAAAAGATGCGTAGGAGTGGCACTTAGGGACGTGATTTAGTCCTTATCCAACCAAAAACAATTCTATATTCAAAAATATGTTTAATAGGAAAATGCTGAAAAATCAAAGACTTTAAGCAGTATTAATACACATTTTAATAAAGAGTTTGAAATGTGAAAGTTCAACAAATACAAACACATACCTGAAATTCCCAGATAACTGTTAACAATAACTCCCATATCTTATATCCTATGAATGTAAACAGCTCATTTACAGCTATTCACTGCATATAAATAATTAGGGCACAAGGTTTTTTCCCCTCATTGCATGTAAATAATTAGTCTGCTGGGCTTTTATCCTCATGTGTAAGAGAGTGAATTCATTCTGTAATGAGTTTCACCTGAGTTTCATCATTAAACTGATCTATATTGTGGGATTGTTCTGTGGTGTTCTCTGTCAGCATTAGACTTGCCTTTAAAGCTTAGGAGGGATAGAGTGAAGGATGTGGAACAGATGATGGTTATTTCTTATTTCTCTCTCTACAGTAAGTTCTTAAGTATCAGGTTTATATTTTCATTTCTTATTCTCAGAAAGTTCTGTCATCTTACTTTTTAGACTATTTCCAGAGCATTCATGAATCTGATGCACACTGCAGTTTTAACTTGGCTTCTCTTCATTTCAGTTTCTTCTGAAACTTTTTGATAAATTATTATCCATAAGAAGATTCTTTTATTATGTGACAAGTTTGTTCCTTAAAAGCCCTGGGTGAGGAACACTGCTGGAAGACCTATACCTTCTGCACTGGGAGATGCAATACTTTAGGGAATCCCACTTGCCTCATTTAGGTAAGGAAATTGAGACCATAAGGTCATTCCTCAAGCAAATAAGCTCAAGCCAATTATTTGTAGTTTCTGTTACTTTTCTATCATATACTTTTCACAAAATCTCCAAAATCATTAATATATGGAAAATGTCTTTGTAACAATATTTACTCAGATATTCAGCATGCAGCCATTCATATAGAAACACTTGGTAATGATTTATTTGTCTTGTGAGGGCATGTGTGTATATAGATATATATTCTTCAAGCTGACCATTACTACTGGTTTCGGG
>NW_010414353.1:0-13611 GCF_000710305.1 Buceros rhinoceros silvestris
AAAAAAAACAAACCAAAAACCGCAAAACTTTGAGGTCTCATTTCTCTCTGGATATGGTAAGTTGGGGGTGGTTGGTCATTCTTTGGAATGGAACAAAGCTAAACAAATTTATTTTCTAAACGGGGTAGTATATCATTAGGTTCTTTGAGTGTGTCTAAGCATATTCTTTTACTTATTTACTTATTTACCACTTTTTCCTGGGGTGGCTAATGCTATAATTCTGTGTATGCTGATTATAACATGCTGATACAATAACTGTTACAATTCATGATTCTGGATGACATCAGAGTTAAATTTTAGTAACCAGGTATTCAGAAAAGGTGATTATACCAGAAAAATCATAATCAGAAGAAGGCTTTTCTATTACTGTTTGAGTACATGAGGAGTACCAATTTTCAAACTGAAAATCAGAATCTGTGCAGAGATACAAGGCAGGAGAGAGAAGTAGTAATACTGTTAAAGAAATGTAATGTTGTCAGTTTTGCATGAATTGTCTTATTCTTGTCATGGTTATCAAGGTTTGAGGAATATCTCACCTGCTGTGAGAAGACATCCGCTCAAAGCATTGAAGCTGCTGCAATAGCTTTAGAATAAGCAGGGAATGCTTGCTCTCCAGTAATGTAATAGGGATATGCACAACCCTTGTCTCTCTGTATAAGAGGTATCAGTGATGTCAGTGAATTGCTGAGGACCTGCCAGCAATGTTAAAAAACCCTTGTTTATGTAGATATTTTTTCTGTTTGTTTTGTGATATTAAAATAAGTAGAGCAGAAAATGATAGGTGATTTTTTCTCCTTTTTTTTTTTTTTTGGAGTAACAGTCACTGTCCAGATAAGGTGAGGGCTAAAAGATTTCTCTTCTTCATACCACATAATATGCCATTTTCATTTTGTGCTGCTTATAACCCTGAGTGTCACAGCTTTCTATTCTAGTCTGAATAGTCAATGAAACACTATGAAGCCGATAAGAAAAGCTGGTCCCCGTTACTTGGCAACGGCTGTTAAGCAGAGCTGAGTGCTGTTGATTGAGAAGATTAGCTGCCATAGATAAACCTCCTCTTTTTGCTGCCCTGCTGCTTATCTTTCCACCCATAACAAGTTGCACTAAATATGACAGGAGCCAGTGGTTTAGGCAGAACATGAACTTTGTGGCAAATGAAGTTTGTGAAAAAGACTTAGGGTGCAGCCTTTAAAATCTTGAATTTACTAAAATTTGCAGGTTGTTTTCTGGACTATCCTTTCTTGACTTTGGGGTGGACAATTTTATTTGAAGGGGCAATGCTTCAGATGTGAGATGCTCCTACATTGTCCATTTATACACACTGAAAATAGCAAATATTTTTAACAGTTGTCTCTGGTTCCTGTTCTTAGTGACAGAAATAAAGAAATAAATGAAATGCACTGTAAAATTACTGCAGTTCTAGATATGCAGAAGTTGGATTAAGAGATAAAACATAACAATTTTGGTAGATGCATTTTGGAGAAAATGCTGTTGAGGATTAAACAAAAATGTCTGGATACATCAAAGCCTGTTTATATCTGTACATGGCTTGGAAATCTCTTCAGTTTTGGTATATCCAAATGATATTTAATGAGAGAAGAGTTTTACTGACTGCCAAATTAGAGCTGTAATGTGGCTGGAGATAGAAGGTTGTCACTTTTTCAGGATTGTTATTTCTTTTTCCTCTCCCATGTTTAAAATGTTGCTTTATCCTTTTGCTGTCATTAATGATGGCACAGTTCTGTTTACATTTTTGCCTTTGGAGAAGTCTTTTCAAACCTTTCTGTTGGCCAGAACGGGAGCATAGGCCGGGCTGGCTGAATACCCGGGGAATGGCAAAGCACTTGGGAGAAGAGTGAAACTCTGGGGTGACATGCTTAGGAAAAGTTGTCTTTGTGCAGAGATCTAGGTGAATAGCTGTCCATCTCATAAGCGTCCCAAGTTCAGCAATATTATTTAAACATGAGTGGTTATTTTCAGTAACCCATGAGAAGCCTCAGAATAACAGATTTTGGGTAGAGGCATTTTCCTTCTCTTAGGATTGGAATCCAGTTTGTTAGCTCCATCAAAGCATACTTAAATAAGAAGTGATGGTTTCTGCCTGGAAGAGCATTCATCTGTAGTATAAGAAGAGACAACAAACAGATATACTATTTTCTGTGTGGTTTTGTTACCCCAAGCAAGAATCTAGCACTTCATAAGCAATAAGAAGGAGAAATTTAGGAAGATACATTATGGTGCTTATTAGTAAAATATTATTTCAGTGGGGTTTTTTTGCTGATCATGTAATCCTGTCTTTCGAGTTTGAGTTTGTTGGTTTTGATTTTTTTTTTTCCTCATTTTGCACCTCTGAACTGTTATTTCCATCTTTGGCAGCATAAATACTTTGTTCAAAATTACTCTTATTATTCTGTCTTCTTTTAAGAAGTGTGTATGCTTAGAATACAACTTCTGTACTTAACCACTCAAATTGTAGGAGACTCTAAAGCTGTGAACAGCTTAATTTTGGCCCGCAAACTCCAGTTAAATAATGACTTTTAATTGTATAAAGTATTTTAAAAAGCACATTACAGTTTCCAAGTATGCTCAAATGTGAAGTGTGTTCTGTGAGTTGTATGTAACCTGTGACTAAAATAGGAAGCAATGTGGGGTTGCGGATTTCACATGTGCTGAGGGACCTCTACACCCATTGCAAAAGCAGAAAAATCTTGCTCTAACACATAAAACTGAGGAGAATTAAATACTTCTGCAACTGCTTCCAGTCCTGTTCCCATATCATTTAATCTGTCTGTGGGCTTTCTTAGAGGCAAAAGATCATCCTCTCTTCAGAAGACCTGCACTGGAAAAAAATATTTTCCCTTAGATAATCTCTTTTGCTCCTCTCAATGTCCTTTCCAAAATGTATCATTTATTGGACACCAGAACTCTCTATTCCCACACTGACATCATCAATGCTGCATACTGAATGATGTCACCTCCTTATTCCAACTTATTGCTGTCATGTTCATATACAAACAAACATTATTAGTGCTTTTGCCCTAGTATTCTCTCAGACTGAGCGCTGGGGTATGAGCCAAGCAAGGACTGTAATGTCTCATGCCCTTCACCTTCTGCCATTAGCAAAGCTACTGGCAGTGCTACACGGCAGGGAGACACCTGCATCTGGACCTCTAATTCATAGTGATAGAAATAACAGCTTCTGATAGGTGGTCTTAGGTACGTAACATCGTATTCAGCTATTTTAAAGCACGGTTTTCTTGAAAACTGTCAGATTTTTCACATTCTCCAGACTCTTCCGCAGAAACTGTTAGCATCCCTCTGTCAAAGTTTGAGGTGAGGTTCTCAGTTGTTCCAGTGCCTGGGCATAAACTGCCAGCGGCAGCTTGACGTGCCATGGCTTGTATAGGTGTGCTGGTATTTCATACTTGAGCAAGGTGCAGAGGTTTCTGAAATAGCTCCAAACAGTTTTAATCAGTTCACAGGGTGCAGCACTCTGTGAAGTTATCCTAGCTTGTAAAGGTTTCCCCTCCCCTTCATAAAGGAATGCATTTAAAATTTCTGCTGATGTGTTCAGGTTGGCATAATGTAATTTTCCATAATTTTTGTAATACTTTGCAGCTAGGGAACAAGATGGAGATCTTTATTACTATAATTTCATGCATGTCTGAAGTCAAATCCATTTAGGAATAAATTCAGTAGCTCAGATTACAAAAGTAATCTGCTGTCTTAATAAACACTGGCCTGAAAAGATTTAGAAAGCTGCAAGTTTGGCAAAGGTCAGAAATAAACCAAGTTTGCTCTAACTATTAGATATTGCATCTGATGAATATGAATGGAATGGTCATTAGTCATGTTTTCACGAGAACGCCATCTCCTGCAAACCCATAATAACTAACTCTTAAAATACAAGCTCTTGGCACTTAGACAGCACAAGTTAAAACTTTCACTACTTTGTTTTTTTAATACAAAATGAAAATTAATGCAGAAATCCATTTTGCTGAACATGTTTCCTTGCAGATTTATTTTTGCCTTGGGAATACAGATGCGAGAACAGCTACAGTCTGATCACAGAGTGAAGACGTTGCCAGCACCAAAGTGGTTCTTGGCACCAACCGAAAAATGTAATGGGGATCCTTGAAGTGACTGAAGTACATCTCAGCGATACTTGGAAAATTATTGTGCATAAATAAGCATTAGTGTATTTGCATCTCATTGCTTCCATAAATATATTCTGAGTCCCTCCAATAACCTCTGTTCATAAATGCATACTGAGGAGAAAACAATTGTTCATGTTTCATCATTCCTCATTGCTCTGGCTTAATTTTAAACAGTGCGAGCAGTAAGAGCACCATTAGTTTTCCAGGAGGGAGTTGAACAGCTTCAGAATAGTTTCTCCTGGCTTGAAACTTGTTCTGATTCAGAGTGTTCATTTTTGTCTTTTCACTCTGTTTCTCCCAATGAAGTCAGAAATAATTAATCAAACAGGTTGCATAAACTCAGTCTTTTCTCATAAAGAATCAAGTAGTTCAATGCTTAGGGATCTATGTGGCTACCGCCTTTCCATCCTGTTTTCTCTGAACGTATCTAGTTTATTTGTATCTTTCTGGTAATGATGTGGTCAGAATTTGGTGTGATATTCTGTTTACTTTCAAAAAACCCAGCTTTTTTGAGATGGAAGGTGTTATATGGCTCAGATTTCTCACTAATGAAATGGCAATGTAAACTGCAAACTTACACGTTAATCTTGCAGTTCAGTGACTATATCAAAGGAAAAGAGATATCTTCATTGTAAGCCTACTAATACTTGACTTACACTTGAATTTGAAGTATTTTTCCTCTTGAAGGAGGATTTAGATGTTTAAGTCTTTCCTCCCTTTTCTCTTTAGGACAAGTATTGACAAGAAAAGGAGTTGCTGTTCAGATGCTTTTGATTGCAAGCTCTTTTTTCTTAGAGACATCATAGCTGATATTGAATATCTAGTTTTGCCGAGAAAATTTCTCTTAATATTTTATCATTAGAGCTTCTTGGGTTTTTTTTCTCAAAGGTTTTCACAATTTTGGAATTGTCTCTGCCATCAGAATTAGAGGCAGATGGTTTCTGTGGCTTACAGACTGTACCGGTCATCTGGATATCGAAGACGATTATTCACTCACTGCTTTTTTTATCCTTTCTTGTCCTCACCCTGGAGCCAAAAACATTGTTTTCATTCCACACACTGTCCTGGGTCCAACATGGTGGACCCGGATGCTCTTCTGTTGTCCGGCTTTCTTCTTCCCAGAGAGCTGTGGTTCTCCCAAGCTTCCGGGAAGGAGGACACGCCTCTCCGGAATGACCTCATCAAAGGGGGCATGTTGAGAGATTCGGGGACATCTTGCTTTCCCCTCTGCTCTATCTACTGTCCTCTCTATCTTGTCCGTGCTGCAGCTCTCTCAGATATGCCGCGCAGGACTCTTGAATCTTACGCCCCCGGGCTGGAAACTTTTATCAAGAAGAGAAAGCCACGTCCGTGACCTGCTATTTCCCTGAAGCAGTAAAAGACTCCTTCTGCAAAATGGGTAGAACCTTCTCCATTTCTGCCGATTCCCGGCGGGGGTGGTGTGTGAACTGCTTTGCCGTGACAGATTGACCCAGCGGTACCCCTTATCTCTACGGCGGATGCAGTAGGCACCAACGCGCAGCAGAATCTGAAGACATTCCCTTGGGATGTGACCAGGCCGGCCCGTGGAGCAGATGTCTGTGTGTGGGAGTCTGGGAAGAGCTATCCTTGGCAAAGAAGAGTTCTCTGCAGCCACTCCGGAGGAAAGAGGGACTATGTTTTATTTGCATAAAAGGTTTGCTGCAGGAGAAAGTTCTTATATCGAGAACTTTTTGTCAGGTGAACGGACTGGACTCTTCCTTCCCCCTCCCCCGCCACTGGCGTGGTGAACCATTGTTGGAGGGGAGTTTGTTTGTAAGCTGGGATCGTTTCGATCGGGAGATTTTATGTGTAACTGTACACTTTTATCTATTCTCCCTTTATCTCTTTCTCTCCCTTTTCCAGTCCGGTTTAACTCCGAAAATGATTTTACTTTGGGGGCGTCTCACTATTAAACTTCTTCTGTTTCTATCTCTCATATATATAGTCTGTGTGTTATCATTTCCTTTGCCCGACTAAAGCCTTAATGAGCTCATTAATAAGCATCAAAAGTTTTTGTGTGTGGTTTGGCTGGGTTTGCTTTTCTAGCTGACACACTATTTTGTCGCATCCCTTTCGGTGGGAAAGAGCCCCCCTTTTTCAACCTGTGACACACACTTACCTAGGCTGTGGAAAATTCAAGTTTGGTTCTCTAAGTAGTACCCAGTTATTCAAGCATTATTCAACTTAAACATTAGCTCTAGTAGTAATAATTCAAGCCTTGCTTTCTTTTCATCTCAACTTTTTCCTTTCCTTAAATTGCCTCCTGTCCTTTCCTCCCAAGGCATGGCCATTATTTCTGTGGTCGGGAGGCCTACGCACCACCTGTTAATACTAAACTTCATTTCTGTGCTCTGAATGGCAGAAAGCAGGCATTGAAATCTGGACCTCTCATTCTCTTAGCTGAATAATTTAACTTAGGGGCTTTTTGGAAGCGGGCAGCACTTCTTTTCTCCGTGAACCTGCTCTCCTCTTTGTTGAACTGTAGCTAGATTTTTCATGCTCCTTTCCTTTCCTGCTTTTGCTGTACGCCAGAGAGAGAAGGGGGCTTTAGTTTCTCTATAATTTACATTTTTTTGTTGTTAACTTGAAAAAAAACCTCTCAAGTGAAAGTGTGCATAATTTCTCGGGTCTGTACAATCCACCACTTAAATTAGCAGGTTAGCACAGAAATAGTTCCTGAAATGTTATTTCTCTTCTGTTAAAGGTTATATCTTTTTTGATGGAGGAAGAACAGTGTCCTCCAGAACTTGCTCTCAGAATTACTCCTTGAGACAAGGGGATTGTAAACCTCAGAGGGACTATTCACTCTCAGACCTATCTTGGGATGATTTAGAGCTTTGCAGATCCCAGCTCTATCACAATATATGCACAACAGTTAACGAATGTTTCCATTAATGTAACTTTTATCTTTTAATATGAGCACTTTCACAATCACTAACATGCCGTCCAATTCTTTCAATCTGCAGAAATATTCTGGAGTTTCAGGTTTGGGGATTTTTGTTTGAAAGCAGGCTGGACATCCACTTTTTTGCCTTAAATATCTGTGTTCAAAGAGGTGAGGAAAGGCATTAAATCTTGTTAGAGCCCTTTTATAGGACTGTTAGGTGGTCTGGCTTTCCGCAGAGTTCATGAAGTATCCTTTGCCTTCCAGGCAGCAGTTTATTTAGTAGCTGAGGAGGAGCGTATTTATCGGACTGTTAGGAAGCAGTAACTCTGCACGGTATTTTCTTGCTGGATAATATTTCTTCTCAAGCTTACAACATCTTGTATTGTTGTTTTCTACTTCTTACGGTGTTTCTGTTACATGATTGTACAAAAAATATGCTTTGTTTTTTATTTGCAGTTGAAAGTTAACTTATTGCGTAATGATTTGTGCCTTACTAGCAAAAGCAGAATACCACCACAAACTATTTTTAAAACAATCCCTATGCACTTTGCTTGCTTGTCTTAATAATGCATTGCTTTTAGAATCAAATATCGCAGGTTTTGGTTTTTTTTTTTTCTTGTACTGTATTTCTTAATTTTAAATAACTGCCTTAAAGTCTTCCCTGCGCCTATCAGCCATACGGCTCAGGAAGGCTGAGGGTGGGTGTAACGGCATAGCTGTGTATTCCAGACGAAGTCAAGTGGATCAGAAAGCAATAAATTTAGCAGGTGAACAGCGCGTGCTCCAGGACCGATCCCTGAACACGGAATGTCCACCAGGTGCCACTGTGACCGCTCTGAAACGGGAACAATCCGGGACCACTGAGGCTGCACAAAGCAAAATAAAATGGTAAAAAGGTTGTAAAAGTTGAGCATGGGGAGTTGCCTCCTGGGAAGGCTGCATCCTCCGTGGAGCGCTGCAGGTTTGCAATGCAGTTAACCGTGATTGCAAGCAGCAGCTTTTCCCACGAGCAGCTGCAGTGAGGCTTGTAAGCATTCGCTGTTTGAAAGCATTGGAGCAATATTTCCAAAACATTACATGAGAAATTACACTGCAGAAGCCACTGTTGCCGTACAATCTCTACCGCGCTTGTAAAGAGAATTTAAAAGTAGAGGTATAAGTTATGAACACATCTTTAATAAATGGAATATTAAAAATGTGCTGTTTGCTGAAGACCTTACTTGTAGATGTTGAATGTGGGTTTGTGGCTGTGCCTTCTGAAATAGGCCTTCTGGCAGGCAGCTTAATGTCCTCCTCAAGGAACTGTAACGTTTTTTTTTAAATTTTTTTTTTAATGGATTTGAAAACAAACACCTTACTGGAGAGAAATAGCAGGGAGAGAAGAATAAAATAACAATCTCCTTCATACTTCCTAAAACATTTAACATCACAGACCTTGAAGTCCACCATCACAAGACTTTTTAAGATGCAAATATTACGTTTCCCGTTGGAATATGGTGTAATCTTTTCAGAAGGCAACGTGGGCTCTAACCTTGGGTCATAAGACATCAAGCACTGGCCTTTTCATTAGTCCTCAACTACTTTTGGACCTCACAGCACCTGAAACCAATAGCTGGGAGGAGGAGTACAAAGCAATGTCCATAATCAGTAAGAAGAAAGAATCCTCCTCTTATGGAAGGTTAAGTTGCTGAAGAGTTATGCCCACTGAAAACACAGCCAAAGGTGGCAGCTGATGCCATTTGACACACCGCTGGGTCAGTGGACTTTCTTGTTTACATTACAACACAAGAACAGCACAATGCCTGCAAGATGGGGCAAAACTTACCTTTTTTTACAAAGCTACTCTGTAATTTTTTAAACAGTTATCAGGTAATTAAGGCAAGCAAGCTGAAGCGTTTATTGACCCATGCATGCACACACTGTCACTGTCTGGAGAGCTGTTTCATTTTCCAGTTTGAAGAGCAGAACTGGGTTCTTCAAAGCATCTGCTTGAAGGCTCCTTTTCAAAGGTCACTTGTCACTTGTCATGTGAAAATTTCATTGCATGTAGATTAAATAATTAATCGCTGCAGAATGTAATCTTTTAATTTATGTCTATCAAGCTTTCATCAGCCCGCAGACAAACTTCAGTGTCTCTACCAATCCTCATAGCTTTGCTCAGTAGCAAAATACACTCGGCAAGAACTCATTGCTGGTATTATTCAAAACTGTGCCAAGTCTTGCATACATCTTAGTTTCAGTTGTCAGATTAGCCATACTTAGTGGTTTTCAGGATGAGATGTGTTGGTCTAGCCAAGGACAGTTTATTATACACTGGGTTTTGTTTGTTTGTTTTTTGTGGAGGAAACACTACTTAAAAAGAATGAATCAGCTGCACTGAAATAGTCTTGCTCTCAAGGTGCAGGTGTTTCCAGACTTTTTAGTACCTGTTCAGTGCGTGATGCCTATCTACCTTACCAAGTGAATGTGCTGGCACAGCCAGCTCTTCAAAACTGTTTCAAACTATAGATTTTAGTTCTCTCCTTTTACATAATTCAGTACCTAGATGTCAGTCATGAATGTAACGTGGTGCTTCCTTCCTCAGTAGGTAACAGAGGTCACAATTACCCATTAATTCATGGAAAATGGGCAATAATAATGAATTAAGATGGGAGTTTTCTGTTTGCTTCTCTCAAAAACCACCCTTCTAGTACCTGTGTTTTGACTTGTTCACAGTTTAATCTATCAGTTGTAATTTTTCACAAGAAGTTGATAAATATTCAGTGTAAATACATGTACCGTGCTTCAGGCTGTTAAGTCTAATAGGAGAGGTTCATCTGCCACTGAT
Source organism: Buceros rhinoceros silvestris (assembly GCF_000710305.1). Lineage (NCBI taxonomy): Eukaryota > Metazoa > Chordata > Aves > Bucerotiformes > Bucerotidae > Buceros > Buceros rhinoceros. Next base: position 9,893 of record NW_010414353.1, read on the forward strand.
TGAGACATTTGGCACCTGGGTTATGTTAAATTTGTGTCTTTCAATATTGGTATCTAGGTTTAATATAAGTGTGTCAAAATTAAAGATTTAAAATAGCAGCTTGTACAAAATTATGCTTGCATTTTTACTTAAATATTAAACCTGTTAGCAAAATAGCCAAACACATAAAGAAGCGTCTCATTGTCTCCTTGGGTATATTTTTCGTCTGTTTTAGTCTCTTCCTTGGAAGCAAATGTAGGAGCTGTCTGAAAGTCAACATTACCATGCTGTTAACACAGGTGTTTCCAGGTCTAAGTATAACTTACAAGATATTACTATGGAAATTTCAGATACTGCTTTTTGCTAACGATTAGCAAATGATAGCACTCCAGTAGCAACCATATGTGTATACTGATCAGCTGATCAGCCTTCCCTCATTCTGGGCATGTGTAAAGAGCAGATGTATTTTGCATGTTATGTTCTTTCTCAGAATGCAATTCTAATCAAAGTTCAGTATGAAGACACTCTTAATGGCTGTAGGCATACAGTGGATGGCAGCTATTAAAGCATCACTCATGCTTTGAAATTCCTCTGCTGTATCACTTTTACTGTAAAATGTGGGAGGTTTTCCATTTTCCTTTTTGCTTTATGATACTTTGGGTAATTTGCCGATTGGAGACTTAGAACTCAGATGGATGTATGATGGGGTGCTCAGACACCAACACACTAGGTGACCCCGCATCACTCTATGTTGGAGGTGGGTGCAGCTGGTCTGGAAAGAATGAAGTTTGTGCTGGACCAAAGCCATTTCTGAATTTGGGCCACATCTGCCAAACAGATTTCTTGGGAAGAAAAAAAGAGGGGGAGCTTTTACAAATATTTTTTTGTAAAAGGGTTCTACCTTGCCTTTTTTTCCTGACAATCTATGTAATTTTAAGAAGGTGTAATTGAAAGGTACCCTGAAAATTGAATGCTCCAACTCAGTGTAAATTTTTATGTTTTAAATCTTGCCACAGAAACTTTGCAATCAAATTATAAATAAAAATCAAACAAATGAACCCCAACAAAAAAACCAAAAACCAAACCTCTGAACAAATAGAAGAAACTAGGAAAATCCCTACTTTTTTTTTAAAAAAGCTACCAAACTGAACTATGAAATCTACTATTTGCACAGCTCCAGTCTAACAGTAATCCCCGCTATGAAGACCCTCTGTATTTTAGAGATGGTATTTGCCAACCGCTCCTTGGGGCATACTATTCCTTCTCCACTCTCCTAGTACCGCATTTAGCAGAGCAGAGCACTATTTGTGATTGCAGCCTCTTCAAAGCTTATTATGCCCATATTTCAAGTACAAAGGCCAAAATAACTTGCAGTTTCTCCCTAAGCAGCCCCAGTGTTTTTGGCTGGAATATATAAGGCAGCTCTGACTCATATGCTAATTGTTAATTTTAGAATTTAAATAGGTTTTGTTTTATTCAAAGGCAGTAGGTTAAAGGTTTCTTAAAATTCTGGTTTTAGAGAAAAGGGTTAGGTCTCTTACAGAGTTTGTGAGTGAATTAGGTTTTGCGTCCACAGAAATACTTTTAAATGATACTCAATACAAAAAACTTAAATTCGTGGTGAATGTGTATGCTTTTCTGGACTCTAAAATAAGATAATAATTATTTTTAAGGTATGTTATCTTTAAAATATCATGGAATATTAGTTGTTTATGTAAACATAGATTTTGACCTAGTCATATGTAGCAATAATGGTGGTATTCCAAAACAGAACTGGCTATTTCAAGTTATATTTCATTTTGAACAATCTTGTTCTTAAACACTGAAATGTTCTATTCTTTTCTGAATCAGGACCTTATTTATTCCTGTTATCCATCCATTTACAAGTGGCTGATATTTTATGCTTTGCTTATTTCCAGTTGCAACAGTTTTCTAAATGGAGATGGATATTTATTCTGCTGTTAGGCTGCTTTACACATTATAACACAGCAGACCAGATCTGTGTATGCAGTTTCTAAATTAAACCTAGTTTTCAATGATAAAATTAGACTCAGAGGTAAGTTTTTAATTTGGATTAACTTAATTTGGCAGTTGTAAATGACAGAAGGATTGGAAAGGCAAAGAAGGGGAAAGTTGGCTAATTTCAAAGAGGTATTTGTGTTTAACAGTGAAGGCTGATAATGCCCCCCCCCCTTTTTTTTTTTTGCATCCCAGATTAGTTTATTTTCTTTTATGCCATTATTTTTGTTTAATGAACAGCTGGCCCAGCAGTTCCCATTTGTAGTCTTTCAGCTCTTGAAGTAGCAGAGAAAGTAATGGACGCTTGCAAATTAATACTTACTGTTATTTTCTGCTAATCTGATGTAGCTATCCTTTTTGAGCATAGATGTAATATCAGAGCAGAAGTAATTGGTGTGTTAAAACTAGTACTGCAGCAGAATATTTTGCTAATTAAACTTGTTGCATTTAAATTGCTTCCTTTGGATTACTATATAGAAGAGAACTGTTTTGAACAATAAATGAAACCACTTTCTTTCTCAGAGGCCTAGAATTGCAGATGGTCAGATTGTACGTGAAGCACCTAGGGTCTGAATAAGTCTTTTGTATGAAAGAAAGAATGGTAATTTGAATGTTTGAACTCCCTGTTCCTCCCACACATACACAGGAAGGTTGTCTCAAAATGAACAATTCTCTAAATAAAGACTAATAAGCTAAATTAATTAGAAGGTGTGATTTGAAAAGACAGTGATGAGAAGAGTCTGTCATTTTAGACAAATGGAATGGAGCTAAATAAATTAGGCCACATTAATATCTCGTTGTTCTATGAGCAGCTTTCTTTTATTGCATTCATTAGAGGGTACTTCTTGAAATGAGCCTTTACTAGCCATTATGGATTCAGTTCCCATTTACCAATGCCTAACACACAGCTCCTGCATTAAAAACATTTTGGTAAATCCTCATAGTTTCTGCAAATTAATATTTATATTTCTGGATACTGCACTTTTCATCTGCAACATGGTAGGCACTGAATATTAAAGTTTTTTCTCACTGAATTGTCAGTAAGAAAGTCCTACATCAAAAGATTTGGGAGGCAGAAGTCTGGAATTACTTTATAAAATAAACCGTATGCGTAACTTGTACAGTAGAATCTTCCTCCAACTAATATTCTTTCCTGTATTTATTTATTTTGATAGAAAATGCCCTCTCTCATTACTTCAGTAGTCCTTTGATAGCTTTTTAAAGTGTCTTTTAGAAGGCTCCTTCAGTATATAATTAGGATACATTGGAAATGCACATCTCATCATGTATTTTTTTCTCTCAGAAAACAAAAGGTACATTTTTGCTTTTCTTTTTCTCTTTCCTGCAGATGGAATATTTGGGAGATGTCAGCGAGTGCCAGTAATAGACATCTATAAATATGACATTTCACCCCCTGTTCTTCAGCGCCTAAGAATCATCCTGGAGAAGCTCTCACACAGAGGTATAGTAAAAACTCTGGAGTAGGGTTAGTTGCACTGAGGCTTACAATTATTTTGTGCTCCCTCTGAGGTAACATGTTCCGAAGTTTTTGAGCAGGCCCTTTTATAAATGTAAAAAAACCTTCTGACTCAATCTGCAACAAGGACTTGGTGAAGCAGTTTCAGGAAAGGTGCTTCCTCCTTATGTAGTGCATGTTTGACACTCCATATGATAAAATTTTAGCATCTATGAATGTTGGTATCATAAATAAATCAGCAGGA
>NW_010414353.1:13681-63812 GCF_000710305.1 Buceros rhinoceros silvestris
GCAGGAAAGAAAAATAATTTGCCATGTATACTTTCGCACCACAGTGTATTTCAGGGTAGAATACACAACTTCTCTTTAGACAGAAACAGTTCTTAACTTTCTGATGAATTCAGACAAGTAGAACTGCTCTGTTTTCCTTACAAGCGCTTACTCTGTTCCTTTTGATTTTTATTCAGCTATCAGGAGTTAATATCTGTGCTCTTTCCAAAATTGGAAGAGGATGGTCAGGCTTCTGAATGGCATAACTTGAACTAACTTGGATAAAGTGAAAGCCAATAAAGTGAACAAATTTTTTAGGTATTAATACATGCAAAAAACCCCTCTGTTGTAGACAGCTGCAGGACCAGGAAATTTCTGTAATCAAAATTGTTCCGAAGAGGATTCTTGGAGTGGTTAATTTTGCACTTGTGTATTTGTTCCTAAATATTTTCCGGTAATAGTCTTACTATGATACTAGTTTAATTAAGAAAAAAAATTGATTTCTTGGAGGTTCATGGCTATACTTAGAGACTGGACTTCTAGGTTGGAAATACTGATCTAGAGGTTTCAAAAAATTTATAGGGGTTTGTTTCCTGTCCAGAGCCCATCCAAATGAAGCAAACTCAGCAAAACTTGATTGTAGTAACTCCTGGCTGATTAATAGTTACATGTGAATAGTTCTTGCGGCTCTTTCACTAGCCATTTCCTAAAGGCTAAGTTATGCAAGCTAATTTATGAAAATACTAGTTCACCAGGGCAACATTGTATGAGTGGAAAAGCTATCTGCTCTCTGAATATAGTGAAGAAGGGGGTTAAATTCATCTCACAGAGACACCTAAATTAATGTCTAAATCGATCATGCTTGCATGGACAGCTAGCACTAATTTACACTTCTTGAATGCTGGAGATGAGTCCTGTGTAAAGCTTCCTCCTTGGGGATGTCAGAGGTGAGAGACCTGCAGGAGACATGTGCTCATCTGGCAGGCCACATGTAGAGGCCGATGGCATACCCCAGGCCATCTCAAAAGATGCTTACATGTCTTTGTCACCCTGACTACCAAAAGAGTTTGGTTGGTTAACTCAGCTGATATGACCTCCCTCTACCAAGTGTTTCTCACATCCATAAACTAACGCTTCCCAGGATATCTGTTATCAGCAACCCACCTCCCCGAATGTGTCTGTGGCAGTAAACTGCAGTATGCTTCTTTTAGGGAAACTCGGATTTTGAAATTTGGACTTGTCTCCTACCTTTTCATAGCAAGAGGATGACAAGGAACACACAGATTGAAACCATGGTGGAGAATGAAAACACTTTTGCTTTTATCTTTTCTTACTCATGACGTTTAGAGGTGCATACACAAATGTGTATATGCTTTGAACCGATATAAAACTTTTGCAAGCAGTTTTTGTGGCCTGTGGGTATCCCAGTGAAGGGAATCATAAATATAGCTGTAAAAGATAATAGAATGCTAGAATGATCTTGTTCAAATGATTGACGTGATAATTTTTTTTTTCCTTTTTTTTAACTCTCAGTATCCATGGCAGATTCTGAAGTATTTAGTGAGGACAGAAATATGGAAAGAGTAGAATCAATACGCACTATCAGATTAAATGGATTACTGACATCAGGTTGCTCAAAGAGGACTGCTGTTTGTTAGTGCTATCAGTTGTAATACATCCAGCCCTTAGGTGATGTTTTCTGGCTGTGATGGTCCCTTGCACAGTTAATGCTGTTCTCCTGCGAATTGTGTGCAAAACACCATGACCATTTCTGCAGCACAGATAAGACAGACATTGTCAAGACCACACAAATGTTTCAGGTAACCTCAAGAAAGGGCTTCATTTTTTCAGAGGTCTTGTTTCCTTTATCAGTGTAATAGCCCATTCTTCAAGTTGTCTCCAAAAGAGTATTGGCTAGCCTCACTTGCTGATGCCCACCTTCTCTGGAAAGGTTAGGGGAGAGCATCTGCTCACTCCTTTTTGTACACAGCAGGACAATTTTCTCTTAGAAGACTATATAGGAGGTCCCATGATAAGGAACACTCTTCATAATGTGTATATTGAACACTTTTATTAGATTTGTGTACAGTCAAGGACCAGATATTTTGGAGGTTATTAACATCAGTGGCTTTCTAGGTATTCATTTATTTATTTTTATTGTGACTTGGTTTTTTTCTTTTGTTTCCCTCCTAGTATCTTCTTGCAACATTACTAATATCTTCTTTTTTCTAGCAATTATGTGTTGCCATTTATTTACATAGAATTTTTAAAAAAATCCATAAAAAACTTTGTAAAATTTACATCATCTTTCTTTCCTATTTTCTTTCCTGATGACTTCTAAGTGATGCCTGTATTTGAATCATGGTGCAAATGGAAGATTATATGGTCAGGTGTTATAAAACAAAGGACAACATGATACAAATAGCAAATACAATTTGTGGTTCTGCCAGCTTGGAATGTTACTAAAATAGGGAAGCACACAACAGAGGCTTAGGCGAGTGACCCACCTGATGATAATCTGTTTAATAAAGGACTTTGACTAAAATTGAAGTCAGGTTTCATAATGATATAGCTTTTACATCTTCTTTACACGTTTGAGTCTATCTTTGTCTACACTATCTTCTAGCAGACTGGTGATAGAAATGAATGCCTTGTAATATTAGATAGTTTCCTACTAAGAAATGATCTGTTAGCATTCAAATACCTTCGCTCATGGCATTTTCACTCACACTGTCCTTGTGTCAGTCAAATATTTGAAAATACCATTCATAAAGAAGATTTTCTGAAGATACGCAGTTTTTATAAATGTGACTATCTATACAGGAAAATCCATTCTCGCAGTTGCTGAAACATGATGGATCACTTTGTAAAGTTGATAGTGCTGTAATTTATGATTTATAAGGAGTTGAAACATTTGTCATTGTCTAATAAACAGGAAAATCAAAAGGATGCTGTTTAGATAGGACTAAATCATTGGAAAAGGGAAATGAAGGAAGTATCAGCATAAAGAGTTGAATGAGTAGTGTCTGAAAGAGGTGGTGGTACTTATTGCCGTAGTTGGTCTTCTGCATTCTCTTATCCAGCTTGGGAGAAGATACTTCTTGGAATATCGAGTATACCAAGAATGATAGTAATTACGCACTTCCCTCAGCTAAAGTGCACAAAATACTTTTCTTAATTAAATGGATTAAATAGATTTTAAAATGTTTTGTTTTCTTTGTGTCCCAACAATATTATTGTGATGGCAAAGTGATTGCATCGCTAAGATTCTTCGCAAGATTGTGTTTTCACACGGATGATTGACCTGTAAGACTAGAAGCATGGAAAATGAGATAGGGGGACTAATCATGGTACATTATAACTCAAGCATGAATGCATAAATAGTACTTGAAGTATAAGCATAAATAATAATAGAAGAGAACACTAGTATTTCTCAACTGGCTTAGTCCAAGAAGGAACTACATTTGTTTTGTAGCATAGTTTCTGAACGGTGATTCAGACTAGCTGATAACATGGCACTAACTCTGAAAGTGCAGCTGCCATGTATCAATGAGCATTGCTGGATGAAAGAGCTCAGAGGTGGAGCCTGGAGGACATAATTCCCTGAAGATGTCAGAACAAAGGTGTTTGCTCAGGGTCACAGCAGTTGTCCATCTGATGTAGGATTCTGCCTCTGAGAGAGGCCACAGTGCCTGTTTAGAGAAAAAAATGTAAGGGAAGTTCAAGCATACAGAAGCATTTTGCAGTGTTTGAACTTTTTAGCATTATGGGCTTGGTAGCATATGGCTCTCTTGAGCTAGAAGTCCTATTTCTGTGTTTGCTGAATGCCCTATGGACACTCTTTCTAGCACAGTTCGACAGGACACTGTATTAGAAACAAAGCATGTTAAACTAATGATTGAGAGTTCAGCTTCTGTCTTCTGCTTCAACTCAAATATTAACTAAATTACAGCTGTTGTGAGTGTGTGTCAGGAACTGTGCAGCATGACTATTTCAAAACTAAGTAAGATAAATGCCTTTTGTTTATGTAAGCTGGAGTCATTACTAAATGATTCTTGAGTATGGTTGTTGCTACTTAATTTTTGCTATTACACCTTCTTGTACAAATCTTTACTTTCAAGGAAAGGAATTTCTTTATGAAGAAAGTCCTGCATAAGGTGTTCGAAAATCAACGGTGTTAGTAAGAGAATCAAAAATTCATTTAGCTTAAGTCAGCAAGATATTCTGGAGAGGCTCGTGGGCTGTGGAAATAGGCAAGGGATTTACAGACTATTTGAAACAAGTAACGCCTTTTTTCCTCGTGTTTGTTTTCTTTGCAATCCAGGAAGGTCTTGACAGGGAGAAAAACGTATTTGTGCTAATTAATTCTAACCAGTTAACTGTAAGGTGATTAATATAACTTTGCTAGAAATAATTTTATACTCTTACAGGAAATTTGTTTTAAAAACTAAGAAGATTTACAATCAGTTAACTTGAAAATTGAAATGAATGTGACTTGTCACATGCAGCTTGTGAATTACTAAATGGTTGCTAAATATTTCAGTCAGGACTATTTTTCAAGGCAAGGTATTATTTGTTGCTGCAACAAAGGTAACAGGCTTGAAAGTAAACCTTTATAAGCTCAGTTTTGAATTCGACTTAAAAAGAATAATGCAGTTCTTGCACGTATTTGCAAGGTGATTATCACTTCATTATGGAGGTAAATAGAAAACCAAAACAAGGAGAGGTAGGAGAAAGCAGTTTTTTCTTTAAATTCAAATACTGATGTAACGGAAGGCAAACTCTTCTTTTGGCCTTCAGGGGGAAAAAAAAAGTTTTACTTGAAAAGCGTAGTGCATTTACACCAAATTTCCCAGGCATAAGCTTGCTCCAGACATCTGTATACAGAGAAAAGTCTTCCCCTAGAAGGCTGCTGAGGCCAGGAATTGAAGCATAAACCCCATGACATGCTGCACTGGAGGAACTCAGCTGGGACTGGACATATTTACCGCCTCCTGGTATCACTGTCATGCTGCCTTAACTCTTTGGCTCAATGGACAATAACGCACTAAAAAGGTTGCAAAAAATTCCTGCCTTTGTAAAGTGCTAAAGCACCACTGATATTTTTTGACCTTCACACACCTAAATAGAAATTCAGAAACCTAAGAATGAGTTTCAGAAAAAGCAAAAAGTTTTATTTATAAAGCATCGGGAAGAATACTGTTTGAAATCCTTTTCTGATCTCCTGTATGTTGCACAGTACAGACAAGAAAAAAAGAAAGCAGATTTTCTTTTTATTTGGTTCCTTGTATGGTTCCTCTGTTCACCAGGCATAATCTGATATGGTATTGACTTGTTCTTTGGCTTATTTGTGGAAGATGTTCTTTTCTGGAAATTGGTATTTACAAAGAATGTATTGGTATTACAAAAAGTTATTATAGGAACTAAGCAGATTCTGTCTATTGTGGGAAAGGTGTTAGAAAGTACGGAAGAAAACTTTTTTGATATACATTTAATCTGCATTCATAAAATTGTTGTGTAAGGATTTTTGATTTCACAATATGTGAATACTGCTTTTTTGGAAGATATGTGTGTCATCCCAATAGCATCATATTCCTATTGCTTGAAGAAAAACGATCAATCAGAGCTTTTACTTATGTTTTTGATAAAATAACACATTAACTAATATCTTAGATGGGAAGGAGAAAAGGTCTGCATATCTCTTTTGTGTCATGTTTCTGTCAACTAGCTGTACAATTGCTGACTGGGATCAGAATGTATCAAAACCTTTGTGGCCCAGATAACTTTACATCTCTTCTGCCAAAGGAAACATAGAAATTGGAGATAATATAATGCAAATATGAAAGGCCATCGATCAATTCCTGCCTTGCCTCCTTTGTTCTGAAGATCTCTGTGGCACCTCATGGATATTAACCTCTGCACTAATGCTTAGTCTTTCCCATGAAGGTCTCTCTGCTGGCTCTTCCACGGTTTGTTCTTGCTTTGAAATCTTTGAAATTTGGAGGCTGTCCCTGTTTCCTCCTTCTATGGAAGAAACTAAAGATGTTTCTTCTTATTCCCATTGGACTTCACAGAGCAAGCTCGCCAGGCTTGCTCTGGATGGCCTTGTTCTCAGCATTAGACTGAGCAACAGCTCAATAGCAAAGTCGTGGTGTTTGGGTAATTCATTAACATGCAGCCCTGTTAATGATGCCACATGCAGCTCCGAACTTCTTTCTTACTCTCTTAAATAATTCTTTAAAAAAATTAACACCCTCCACAGGACCATTTGACTGGGCTTTCATTGGGCTTAAAGTGAAATGGGTATATAATGCGTTTTTAAAACACTCTTGAAAACGCAGCAATCAAATTGCAGTTCATTATCAGTTGTTCCCACACTTGGAATGTCAGCAAATATCAATTCAAGCATGAGATTACTTTTTTAGCTGCTATATTCTCTAATAATGCTACTTTTGGAAACTGTGAATAGGAATATAGCACATCCGAACTAATTATGCCATTTTGTACAATTAATCTATAATTATAGCTCATTTACATATTCAACATAGGACTGTTTTTTATCATTGCACTACCAGTGTTTTCTTCCGTGCGTTTTTATTACTAGGCAATTTGTTTTCCTTTTCTATTTTTTATGTTCATTACATTTCCTTATCCACAGCTTTTATCTCTATCTACATGGCCTCACTTTCTTTTGAGATATCAGCTCTTTATGACACCTAGTGTTTGACATATTTAGCTTTGTAACAGTACTCTAATTTCTGAAATATTTAGGCTTTTTCACAATCATAATTTTAATCTTATTCATACAAAACCTCAATAGGTAGATCATGTCCCTCACAGTACACAACAGTATGACTGAAGCTTTACTTTATTTTGCTAATCAGTATGAATTGCCACAAAAGTTCTTCTTCCTCTTTGTTCTGCAGAATATATATAAATACTGCTTTCAATTAAGCTGTTTTCATTCTTTGTCTCATGGCTTTGGAAGGGTGCTTCTAACAAATATAGCTATGCGATATTAAATATCTTTTTTTAATTCCCCTTGTGTTTTCTTTCATGTTGATTCTTAGTGTCTACTCACTGTATTTCACAAATTTCTCCTTCTGTTTTGTTCTGCCTGTACATATGTGTATGGTTATGAATAGACAAGGCAGTTCATGATAATACAGTTGTACTTTCCCTCAACAATTGTCTGTTGCTCAGTTTCTCTTGTCCAGCTTCTCACAGTCTCAAAATTGCAAAAAGGACTTTCCCCCCATTTTTAGACTTTTATTCCTATTGCTGCCTGGTTTCTAATTAAGCATTACACAGACCTGCACTGCAAAGTTATCTAAAGTGTCTCCAGTGTTTTAGGAAGGCTTTGAATATTCTTCCTCTGTTTGACTTAGCATATGTCAAACATATAAGTATTAAAATTTTTTTCTTTATCTCATTTTGTGATTTGCTTTTTTTTGAGTTCGATATTTTCACATTTCTTTAGTATGGTTAGATAATTGATTTTCTTTTCCTTATTTTACTGCACATTTTAACTCAAAGCTTCTGACTCACAAAAAAAGTGCCAGGTTGCTGAGCCTGCCATATTTTAGAAACTTACCTTCTTGTGCCTTTTAGTTTTTTGTAGCAACAATTACTTTTGTGAAGAGGCACAATTCCTGCCCGAGCATCGTCTAGTTTTTTGATACGTTCCTAGAAAGCCATCTTGTCTTTAGATGCATCCTCATACTCACTATTCTATACTTTTTTCTCTGCCCAATAAAAACGCGCTGTTAGAGATGGAAGCACTTTCTGTCCATCTATTGTTCTCTCTTCTAGTAGTTTTTAAGTTGTTTCCAGTTTAAACATGATTTGACCAGACTTGAGCTTTTAATGTGTAATAAGTAAATAAATAAAATCTTTAAATGCTTTCCTGGAAAATCACTAGCTGTGTAGATGAGTAAAAGGGCATTAGTGTCACTGTCGGGGTAAAATCAGCTGTTACCCCTTTGTTTAGAAGCAGCTGGCTCTTGAATACATATGATAGAACCAATGCATTATGCCTGTATTTTGGAGCTGGTCACACCCAGCCTGTGTTTTACCCAGCTGAGAACCAAAAAGGCTCTCTGACACACAAGGTGAGGAGACACAGATACTGCAGAAAAGCGTGGTGTCAGGCAGGGGGAAAAGCATGTGGTACCGGGGAATAGTGTGGGTGCTCTTCAGAGCAGAGAGGATTGTACTAGACAGATGGGCTCAGGCTGCTGACAAACTTTTTTTATAACTAAAGGAATTGACTAAAAAGACAATGGATGGAGGGTGAGGGACTGTAGAATTTTTTTTTTTCTTCTTTCTGTCAGGGTCCCTCTAGGCAACAAGAAGCAACTGATTTGAGTCAGAGTGTCCCAGATCTGGCCCTTGAGAGGGCTTCTTACTCTTATAGATACCTTCACACTGATTGACGTCACAGTTAAAATGATAAAAATATAAAGCAATCTAAGAATTACAAAAACATCTTAGCCTTAGCCAAGAATTTAATTCTGTAGTCGGTGAGTTTTATTTAGTTATGTTAGGTGTTATTTTTTTTCCTCACACTAAGTGCCTGGTTTTGGTAATACGTTGGAATATCTTTGCTGTGCTTCAATGTTAAGAAACAACCACGATGAACAAAAGTTTGCATTAGTTGTGGCAGTAAAGGAATGGAAGGAAGGTCACACGTGGTCACAGACTGAGACCTATGCCTGCTTCTGTACAAGACCTATGGCACAACGTGAAACTGACTGCGGCTTTTATGCTGTCTTGGCTACTCAGCGTTCTGAGTTCCCAGGCAGCTTGTGTTTGCTGAGATATTTCAACCAATGTATATTTTGCAAGAGATCTTTTTCCCCTCTGTCTTCAAGGAGCTGTTATGTTGCCATTTATTGCTGTATTTGCAGGTTAAGATCTTTTGGCAGGGTATTTTTCACAAACTTGAAATGCTACGTTGGTCCTCATTGAGAACTGTTAGTTTATGTTCTTCGTGGTAAATGACCAATATGCAGTATTACATATCTGTCCATAGTGAAAAAGACTTTCTGAGAAATTACTAGGGTATGTAACTGTATAATTTCCTTTGGTGGTGTCCTTATGTGAAAGGTTTAACAACTGCAAGTCAAATAATTACTATTAAATATATGGAACTGCTTAGAGGAATCACAAAAGTGCTAGTTAGATGGAACTCTGGAGGTTATCTAGTTCATTCTCTGGCTATAAGCAGGACAACTGGAAACTATATCAGGTTGCCTGCTTAAGACTTGAAAACCTCCAAGGAATGAGATTTTAAAATCCTTTGTGTTTTACTCTGTTTGACCTGTTTGGCTAGTCCCCAAAAGAAGAGGTTCTTGCCACATCCAACCTAATCTTAGCAGATTACAGTTTTTGGCTTTTGCTGCTTGTTTTATTATCGGCCAAAAGTAGGAAGAATTTGGCTCTATCATCTTTCCAACTATCCTCCATGCTGCTGAAGGCTGCATTGGTCTGCCTGTAGCCACTTCAAAATACAAAAGTAGCTCCTCTCTTCTTACTGGTAGTATGATTCAGCCAGCTTGGTACGCCTCTGCTGGACTTTCTCTTGTGTCCCATTTTCCTTACTGAACTCCAGTCCAAGAAACTGGGTCCCAAAAATGGACATAGAATCTAGATGCGGGCAGGCTGCTGCTGAGTAGAGAGGGATAATACTCTCCTTTGAACTGCTGCCTATTTTCCCAGTGTAGCCCATCATGGGCTACTAGAATCACTTCTGTTTTATTAATTTTTTAGTATGCCAGGAAAGCAAGCCAGGAGACACTCCGTGGGCCGCATTTTCTCTTTCATAAACTATTCTTTGAATTTAAGTAAGTATGAAGTTGGGGACCATTATTTTTCTCCATTGTTCTGAGAGTTGCTCAGGTGTTTGGTACAGATGCTTTTCCCCCCCCATCCCTTCCTTAGTAGCAGCAGCAGACTTTAGCACTCCAGCTCAGCTTTTTCAATTAACTTGATTAGTTTCAGGTCTTTCCAGGCACAATCTAACTGAACTGTTAGTTTTTTGATAATGTTACAGTGACATTCAATATAGCGTCAAACATTGAGCTTTTCATTCTGTTTATAGTTATTTGGTTTTAGCAAGCATCCAGCTAATAGTCACATCCAAGATGTTAGAGGAATTTAATATTAGCCAATACTGCAAAACAATCTAAAAAAAAACCCCTCCTAAATCAAAACTCTACATGATCAAAAGATCAATTATTTTGCCTCAGCCACATGCCTTTTCACTTTGCAACTTTTCATGAGGTAGGTCTGTTCTCTGTAAAATTCCCGCTTTTCCATTCAAGCAGCAGTGTAATTATATAAGCATAATATAAATCCAAACCAAAAAGACATCTTCTTTCATCTCCTACTTTTTCTGCCCCCCAAATGTTAGCTGGCAGAGCAGCACTTCCCTGCTTCCGTGGGGCCTCTGCTGTTACCCACTTACCCTCGTTCTGGCACAGAAGCAGCTCACTGACAGTTTGCTCCTGTGCGGAGACCTGAATTGGTCACTCAGCCCGTGGAGCCCTCCTGAATCTTTGCTTCATTTTTCTCTGGGGTAGTTGCTACACAGCATCCCTGCTGTCAGCATCCCAACTCTTCCATCTTCTCCAGTCTGCTTGCTGCTTCTACAAGCTCTTTTTCCATACAGTATGTTCATGCAGTGCCAGCAATGTCTCCTTACCCAGGAGGAGTGTCGGTGCAATATGTGCTAAGTGACCCCTTGGGCCTCTCTGCCTCAATCTCATCCTGATATCTCCTGTAGTTTTCTTCTAAAAAAAAAAAAAGGGCAAAATTTTAAAGGCTTGGACTTTTCCTCTTTAAAGGATAATACTTAGACTCTTCAAACAGTCTTTGATATTCATCATCCATAAATTTCTAACCTATTCTGTTTATCCTCATTTCAGAAAAACTCTACATATACTAACTTGAATGAGTATCACCGTTCACTGAAAGTATTCGGTAAGGTCAGTTCTATGTGACTTGGACCAGTTACTCCCAGTGGAAAAAGAAACAGAGATTAAAAAATTCATTATGTTTAAATTGTTCACCTAAACACTTTATAAAATATTTATGAATAATGAATACTTTTACAGAAGACAGAAATGAATTGGAAACAGTTTATAAATAGAAGGGTTAAACTCACCACATAATGAAATCATAATGAATAAGTCAATCAGCTCTACATAGGAAGGAAAATGCATTATCTTATGTTTTGAGTTATAGCTCCAACATTACCACCAATATTCATTGGAAACTCTCTGCAAAATTGGGCATTAGCATGTGTTTGCATATATGTTGGAGAGGTGATGATAAAATATTCTTCCCTTTCCTTCCATTGAACTGAGCTTTGTTCGGACGCTGCCTGCAGGCTTGAGAAGAGGGCAATGAATGCTTAGAGAGCAATACACTGAATTTAAATTTAAATTAAAAATGTCCATCGACACTAAAAACTTGTTACTACCATCTCATTAAACTGTGAGGTAATTCCACCATTCAACAGATAAAAATGGAATGTGGCCCTCTGTGTAGGTTGCTTAAAATGGCAGAATTTTTGTTAAGCTGAGAATAACAACAGAAAGAGTGAATATCAAATTCAATTCAGATATTAGGAAAATACACTTGAACCTGCCTTGGTGGAACTCAGCTTTTTCTCCCTTGTGGGCAGTGCAAAACCTGTCTGCTTTTAAATTTTAATTAAAACTTAGATTAGTTATGATCATCTAATCTTTCCTTTGCACTGCAGTATCTGATCACTCCATATAAGCATCCAAAGTTTAATCTACTTCTGGTCCTCCTAGATTTGACAGTCTAATTAAGTGCTCAACTTTAGCACTTAGTATATTTCAGTAAGATTTCAGATAAAATTGCTCACTTACCTGTTCTGCTGAAATCTTTCTGAATAAAGTTATTGTTTGATCTCTACTACTGCATTTGTCTGCTTTAGGAACCAAGAGATTTTCTTCCTGCATTATGCTAAAAAATTTACTCAAAGGCTCAGCCAAGCATTGGTAGTAAAGTACTACTGACATCATACTGAGTTGTCTTAAAAACATATGTTCAGTATCAAAATTAGTATATAAATACATGTGAACATACAAATATTGGTTCCAAAACTAATGGCTCATTGTTTATAAAATTCAGTCCCTAGGGAGTGGTGACCTAAGAACACGTACAAATATCTCTTTGTTATTTCCTGCACGTGACCTTGACCTTCTCTTTGTTGCTCTGTTCTTTGCTTTTCTTCTGTCTGGGACTCTGCCCTTCAGCTCATCCTTGTTTCTTGTGACTAATTTTTCTCCTTTGAACTTTGGGGAGAGATGACATTCATTTTGTATTCTTAGGCCAGCAGCTAATCACCATAAAAAGCTCTAGCACGAGTCTCCTGTCTCTTCTTAAGGAAGCAGATCTTTTTCCTTATGCCGGTTTGCTCAATGTGTAGGCAGGTGATCCACGTTCTGGTAATGCCAGCACATATTATATGGATGGAGATGTTATTTAAATTGCTTTTAGTAACTTTGTTGATATCAGACTTAAGTTTGCTCTATTGGAAGCCATCTTGACTCAAAAATATTTTTAATATGTTGTAGATTTGTAAAACTGTTAATCCTCCTCCCCTTCACTTCCCCCTGCTCCACTGTCCCATCCCATTCTTAATGATGGTGAGTACCAAGATGGCACTTCAAGCACTTTGTCACCCTGGGTTGACTGCTGTTGCTGAAGTGAAAATGTGTTCTCCAGTTGTGTTGATGGCTTCTGTCTCACCCAGCCGTAAGTCCACAGCCTCTGTATACTGGGGATATCTTTACGAAAACAGACAGAGCAGCAGGCACCTTTAGGGTGTGATTCAGCTGTGTGATTTTAGACGCCTGTAGGATGAAGGGAATTGTATCCTAGATGTCACTGTCCATACTGCTTAGTTCTCCGTTGACTAAGGAGTCCATGTCTGATTACCTCTGCTGTTTTATTTGGTTACATGATGTTTTTCATTTGTGTCTCTGAATGCAGTATTATGTTCAGCTATGATCCAAGCTTTGTGGAGAAATGTTCAGAATTAAATTGTACTTTAAGGATAAGTAGCTTCTGGTGCAACTTTAATAGTTTTACGAGACTGAGCAGAATCTGAGAAACAATTTCAAAATCCCAGTGCCAGGGTCGGTGGTGGGTGGGGAAATCAATGTTGCTGCAGTTTGCCCTGGCCTGTATTCTTGCAACTTTTAAATTGTTTTTTGGGAAACCTCTGGACACTCATCAGTTATCCGTGTAGCAGCATAAAGTAATCAGTGCTCAAATTCTGACCTTTGTTGAATAACAGATCCTCAGGCAATTTCTAATCCTGCTGTGTTATTTTTGCAGTTTTTTGGTATGTGTTCAAGTCATGCTAGAATATATCCTGGATTTATCTGGAAGTTTAGTTTGACAGGTCGTGGTACAGGCCCTTGCCTGACAACTGGTGCTATGAACTTATCATCATTGGAAGGTAGTTCAGCTTTTAGCCTTGAGAATACTCTTGTGATTATAAAATTTCCATTATTTTATACTTCACTACTTTTCTTTAAACTAGGGACAAGACAAACCTGTCTTTTATTTTCTTTTGACTCAATGTCACATAGTATTATTTTCCATTTTCCTTAAAACAATGTTTTAAACCTATGCAGTAGGTTGACTTGGATCTTTCAGAATGTTTGTCTTTTGTGGGGAAAAACCCAAGTTGTTCTCTCTATAAATTTCACAAACATGGAAACAGATTTGTTGGATTAGTCAAACTGCAATATTTTCTCTGTTACAAAGAAAGTAGGTCTGGAAAGTCCTTATCTGATACTATTTAATTTCAAAGAACTGCACCCATCTCTCTTTCTATGTTAGTCACTCTTTGCTAAAGCTACAGAAAGCATCAATTTTTATAATAAAACCTGCCATTTTAGAGGCTTTCACCTCTCTGCTGTTTTACTGAATAAGTTGCAGCTGAGGACAGGTGATGCCGAGAAAGAAATGGCACTGATTTTCTCCATTTTGTCATACAGGAAAATTTTGATATATTTAGTTTTATTTTTCAAGGAATCAAAAAAAAAAAAAGGGACAAAAATACTTGGAAGTACAAGTCGAGGCCTGTGAAATCAAAGCATGCCTGAAAAACACCCCAAATGTACTTATTTTCTGGAGGATTTTTACGTATGCATTCAAAGGCTTGGATGAACTAGCTTTTCCAGACTGTGCTTTACAATGGTACAACCATCTAGGGCTAGATTTGGTATCTTGCCCTAGATATCAAAGGGCGAGAATTAAGAGTCTCTTGGTTTCCAGTGTGGATGACTAGAGTAGCAGGTCAACAAGCTCTTCCTTTAAAATGAAACTTCTTCCAGAGGTGCAACAATATTCATTCTGGGAAGCAGCGTATCATTAAATCAGTGTAGTATTGTGCTACCAATGTCTAATGGCATAGACAGTGTTTGCATTAAGAACAAGGTATAAGGGGAATTGCTTTATTTATTTTCACTGATATTATTTTATCTAATTTCAATTTTTTAATAAATAAATCTCACAAATGTATCTACATAAAGATCTGATTGGCTGACTGTACGTCCTCTGACAATGTACTTAGGTAAGATGGCGAGTTGCTTTTACAGGTAATTTTAGGTACGAAAATCAGGCATGATGTCAGAAACCAGATGAAACCTTTTGAGTCAGAGCATTCATAACCTTTTGTAAGAATTTCCAAAACATCCAACATCACCCTGTATAGATGCTGCAGCTTGAGTGGCACAATAAAGAGCGAGCAGCAGGTGGAGCATGCATATTGATCTTCGCACTGCAGGATGTTGAATCCTACAGAGCAGAATTTAAACAATATACAGGAACCCTGAGAGTAACGTCACCAGTCATGAGATGGGAGAAAATATCCTGAGGCTATTATCCCTCTTATAGATGGTAGTATGGACTTATAATTGTCTTCTTGGTGTGCTTGCTGAATTCTGAATAATGGATCTTATTTTCCATGTGTTCTTTCAATTTTTGGAGGATTCTTCAGGTGTCTATGTCTACTTTTGAAAGAAAAATTATTGATCTGAGGTCGAATCACAGACATATGGAGGATAATCAACAATTAGTCTTCTCACCTGCTTTGCTAGAATGCTTATTAAAGGATTTACTTTCAATATTTCTAGGTTTAGTTTTCATATTAAGTACAGTCCATTGTTGCACACGTGATGCCTGCGTTTCTCCAAGATTTGTGAAATGAATACTAGAGGTCCTATAAATAAGAGATTTAAGGAAATTTAGAGCAAGTTCAAGTGCATCCTTCATCTCTAGTCTGCAGAGGCTTAGCTGTCTTTTGCTGAGTTAGGCAATAAGTCAATCGTTGTAGAGTGTGTGTATGTTTATAGGCTGTGGTGTTGGAAGGAAGTTAATTCTTATCAGTGGGTTTCCGGTAGCTGGACCACTTACAGCGAGTGGGCTGTATGTATTCATTCCATCAGGACTGCTCTTACACAACGCTAGTTAAGGTTACATGGTTCTTTGTGCCAGTAATTATTTTGTAACTTATACCTTGAGAATTGTGAAAATTAGTTTCTCAACCTCAGTAGTAATTTTCATTAACCTCTGTATCTATTTGCTTTGTTTACAAGTTAGAGACGAAGGGTCGTTGGGACTTGGCCATTTGCTTCAATTGTCCACCATTACATCCAGCATTTGTAATACCGAGCATTGCAAACTTGACCTGCAGTAGGACGATTCAAAGAGAGTCTCTGAGCTGCTTGAATGATTCATTTCTGTTTTGCTTCCTTGCTTCACGCGACTTGCAGAATGGAATCCAACTTGTTTCCATGGTTTGGCAAAGTGGGGTGGAAACTTTGTCAGAAAGTACCTGGACAATGCAAGAAGCACAATCCAATCGTGAGGCTGGCTTTTCTGGTTACAGCTGAGCTTTGTCTGAAATAAGCTTTTATTGTTATTACCCCATGGCAGCAAATATCTGAATTTTTACATTTTTCTGCCCTCCCCTTTAAGCCATTAGGTCTGCTAACACATTTCTGCAGAATGAAAGGAAAAAATCCCAAAGTGATTGTTTTAACCAGCTAGCAAGTCTGGACAGCTGTAAAACCACGTTACTCTGGGCTGATAAATGATGAAGAAGTGCAATATTAGCTCACTCAGATGTTTCATCTAGCTGAACATCCTCCTCTGACAGTGATTGGTAGTAGATCTGTAGGGAAGGAGTGCAAGTGTACAATAAGCAAGTGTACAATAAGCTTTGTATACAAAGCAAGCGTGCAATGAGCTTTTCCCTTCTATGACTTCCGACACTCAGGAGTTTAGGGACTTTACAATTCCTGTATATTACTGAAGAAAGTCTATTTGTAATATGTAGAAGCAACTAAATTACTAATATTAAAGCAAAAAAACCATGACCTATGATGAAATAGCAGGAAAGATGAGCAATGGTTGCAGCCAGTCAACAGAGACTGTGTTCCCTTAAAAGTCATTTGTAGATCAGTGACATTCAGCCTCTTTCTGAAATTCAGTCTATGAATATTAGAAACATTTTTTTTAATATTGCCTTTCCTCAAGCAGAAAAATCCTTATTTTTCATAACGACTGTTGAGTTCTCTCAAGAAAATGATATAGTGCATTTCTGGGATGACTGTCCTGTTTTCCATTAAAAAACTTCTACAACAGCTAATAGTTTCTTCTTTCAGCCAGGGCTTACTTAGCTCATTGTGTGCACCCTTGACATCCCTCAAAGTAGCCCGAGTTCTTCTGAAGTAGAGCCACAGTTGGAAAAATGACTACATTTCCAAACATTGCACTGGTGCCAGAGCCCAGGGAGGATACGCTATTTCCCTGCCCACTCCACCAGAGGATGCTTTCTCCTTAATTCTAATTACCGCAGTACAGCATAAATGAAACCTGGATCTAGTATTTTTATGTTATTTTTTTTTTCTGTTCTTTCAGAACTAAGGGTTCGTTATCTTAATAAGTGAAGCTAACTGATTTCTTGAAGTCAGATTTGAAAGTAACGATATGCACATGAGTAATGTGTTTCATGGGAGGCTTGCTTCAGGTTTTCAGAGTAATAGGCCATTGGACCACTGTCCCATCCTCACTTTTCAGGATATCACATAGACATTTCCACAGTATTTTCTGTTTTCTTTCCTTGGCTGTGTCACCACTGATTCTCATTATGAATTTTTCATACATCATGTGTTTGTGCTTTTAATGGAAAAGGAAAACATCAGCACCTTCTGGTTTGGGCAGGGAAACAGATGGACTGATTTTGCTGAAACAGTGATGATGTGGAAAAGTACAGGAAAGTTTAAGAGTAAAAATGAATCTGCCATGGATCCATTTCAAATCCTGTTTTGGCACCCCAAGATTAACTGTGATCCAGCTGTGGAAAGGACTCAATTGCCCCTTAATCTTTTGCAAACCTAGTTCCTGGAAGCTGTGTTCCATCTGCCTTGAAATCTGTGTCCTGGCTTATTTTTCACTAAGAAATGCTACAGCCTCTAAAGATGGACAGCTTTGGGATTTGGAGTGACTGTGCCATATGATACATCATTTGACTGTTAGACAAGCTGTTTCTTTATGGACACTATTCTTAGTAGATAATCTAATAAGTCCACTTACCCCTTAATTTCTTACATGGTTGTTAATTAGTATCAAATTCTGGCTGCATTGAAACACTGCTGTTGGCCCCATCTTCCGTTGCTGTCTTTGGGATCAGGTTTCATTTTCAATATTCTATAGTGCATTTACATTACTGTAGAAAAAAGAAATTACTACACCAAAAGAAAAGGTATTTTTTTTTCTTTCTGTATAGAAAGTGTCAAGGCTGGTGCTTAGTGAAAATTTCATTGGGAGTCTCATGTTAGCAGAAAAGCGCTGTTGTGATCCTGCCAGAAAAAGCATGCCAATGTACTCTGGATGCTGCCCCAAAACAGTTTAGGAAGACCCAGGCTTGCAGTGTCTTCCTTACCTATATTCTGTTTGTGATCGTTGCTATGGGGTGTTATTTCAGATAAGATGCCTTTTTAAGACACTTTTTTTGGTTACCGCTAACTCTCTAGAAACCTGGATATGCGAGTAAGCGTGTATTGTAAGAGGTACTCTTCTGGAAATGTTTCAATCAGATTTTTGCCCTATGAATTTTTGAAGGAGCTGAGCTCACTGAAGAACACAGATGCTGCTGGCATACTCTGCCTCAACTCTGCTAAGAGAAATGATAGAGCAGGTGGCATCAGTTTACTTGATGCTGCCTATAGCAGAGCACACGTCTTAATGGAAGGCACCTGGGTATCTCTTTGGGCTGCAGAGTGTTAAGGGTTTCTCTACCTTCTCGGAGACGTCAAAGATGTCCCAGGACCTCTGAAAAACATGTTACCAGGCAAATAATGCAAAACTGAATTAGTTTGACCATTTTGCTTCAGTGTTCCTGTTGAAGAAACATGTTCATCTAACTAAGGCAGCATAAACATGAAACAGAGTGCTGGGGTTTAATGTTACAATTTATGAGAAAATCATAACTGTCAAAGACTTAAAAGGTTCAGCATCTGCCTGCCTCTGCGAGGGGATTCAGGGCAGCATATTCCAGAAAAGCAGCAATAAGAAAAAGGCACTATTGAAGTTAGAATCCTTCTTTTGTATCTGAGGAGGTTTACAAGTAAGACTAACACATCACTGAGTCCATCTATGTTTCTCTCCACTCCTCTGATTGAAAGGCTTTTTCCCACTTAAATTGGTTTTTTGTTAGTTTTCTATTACAGTGAAATCTTAGCACCTTTTAATTTTCAGTATTTGTGTTCTCTGTCTCTGACAGATAAAGAATAAATGCTATCGTCATTTTTCATATGGGACGTGGAAGGACTAAAGTGTCAACTGCACTGAGATACATAAATGTTTGTGTTTCCACTGATTTCAGTGGCAAGACTCCTTCCTTATATATGATGTTTAAATATGTTTTTGGTTATGGACCTCAGTGATTAGCAGAGATACTACAGGAAATCAGTAGTGACACAGGGATCTGAGCCCTTTAGAGTTATTTGAGTTTTTAGTATCTTTTTTTGTTGTGTGCTTGCTGGGATTATGTGAAGTCTAAGCCTTCCATTCTCCAAGATGATTTTAGCATAATGGGACAGAGGTGGAGAAAGCTGCTTTGATACTCTTTGTCTTGAGCATTATAAAACAGAATTGACTTTAAAAAGGCATTTACAAGTGACCTAGTGCTTGCTGGGAGGTGGCCACTGCTGTTGGAACAAAAGGTAGAGAAGATGCAGCTTCAGAACAGAAGTAAAATCTTTCTGTGCTGTTAAAAGAATCAGTATCAGCAGAATTGGAGGAAGGCGAGGGGAAAGCACAGAGAAGGTAAAAGTGATAATTTCTGAATATTTATAACCTCTTTTGTGCTCTCTCACAGCTGAAGACAAAGGAGGTGGAGTCTCTGTTCATAATTACTCTAATTCTGCAGGTCGGAGGGTAGGGTGACCTGTTTGCGCTATCTGCTTTTCAGGACAACATACGGTGTGGTTAATATTGGCTCTGAGGAGCAGTCCTCATACAGCTGTAATGATGGGGATGTGAATATGATATCAGTTCTCTAGGGAAAACTGTAAATTTAACATTGGGGGATAAAGTGAATGCAGTATCAATAAAAAGATATTGCTGCTATTTTTGTCACTTGTGTGCTGACACTCGCAGTATTGGCAATAACACGCAGGTCAAAGCACCTTCCAAAATGCGATGAAGAACTGTTACTCTGTTCTTCAGTCTCACCATCTGGGAACACGGATCTGATTTTACAATAAATAAATAAATAAGGTCTTTTGCTTCCACTTTGATGTAGGGGCTATTGATACAGTGACAAAACTTACTTGAATTAATTCTGGAGAGGAATGTATCTACCAAAATGTAGGATAACAGGAAAATTATATTGATTGTTACAGAAAGGGTATTTTCTTCCTCTGCATGAAACCAAGTAGTCTCTTCTGTATTAAATACAAAAAGGATGAATAAAGAAAAGGCTGTTTAAAATCAAATATAGGACAGTGGAAAAATTATAGAAAAAATCTTCCTGCCATGAAATACATCAAATGATCTCTGAGTTCAAGAAAGTCATACGTGATGCAGGACTACTGATTTAGGTTGGGGATGGCTTGCTCCTAAGAACAGCGTGGTTTTTCAGTCCTTTTTATCTTCAAGGATAAAGTTAAAGATAATTACTTATTCGGTATCTATATCTTTACAGTACTTCTATTTCTGTGGTGAACACAATTGTGAAAATTGAAGCAGACTTTTCTTGTGTACCTGCAGATTAGGCAGATTCTCTCTTTTTTAAAAGAAAAAAGTGAATGCAAAAATAAATAAATTCCAAAACATAGAATTGTGGTTCTTTTAACCAAATCCTACAGTATTATCGTAGTGGTTGGAAGCTCTCCTTGCAGGCTTTGTTTTGGTTACTGCAGTATAGAAACAGTACAGAGAGCTTCTGGAGAACCTACAAGATAAGAAACAATAGTTGGTACCTTGAAGCGCACCAGCACAGCACATGGAACCTGTGAAACAATACGGGCAGTAATTTTTCTATGGCAGGAGCCCTGCGGAGATGAGGAATGGGGGTCATGTCTTTGCATGAACAATTCACTCTGTCAAGACTTGAACACACAGCTTTAGGCAAGACTATTAGAATACCTCAAGCCTGATACAAATGCGTTTTTTTCCTGATTCAGTAGCTTCTGTACTTTCCAAATATTTGGGGAGAGGAAATCAGTAGGTTATACCTGGGGTTTCTGGCTGGTTTTTTTCTTCCACTGAAAGTCCAGGAGAAAACTGAGAACTTACCTGGGGATTTTAATGGTGAAAATTCAGAACCGCAGCTTTATTATCATTTTGTTATGGATTCCCTTCATCTGGTATCTTGATGTTACAACTTATAGCAGTAAAATTCTTTCAGTTTATTAAAATAAGTATTTAATAACATGTAGTTGGAGAAAATCAGAAGTGCATGCTAGTGTAGCAGTAAAATTCTTTCAGTTTATTAAAGTAAGTGTTTAATAACACGTAGTTGGAGAAAATCAGAAGTGCATGCTAGTATCACTGTATTGACAGCCCTTCATCCTTGCCTTTGAACTGCCTGTATTTATGTTCCCATTCAATGGGAGGTTCCTTAAATGTTTGAGGCTGAAGCAGTAGTGAAGACATTTCTGTCAGGTCACTGCTGCTTAATTAGACAATGTTGCTTTCACCAATTCTGCCCAATAGTTCTACTCTTTAAATAACAAGCTTTATCAGTTACTTGTGTACATAACACCATGTGGAACATGGTCTACAGTCTTGAGTATTTCTAAAAATTCAGTATATAGATACTCAGAATTGTATTTACAGTCTCCTTTTCAGTTAGAATACTGGCAGTATAAAGAGTTGTGATTTGCCTGGTTTTGTAACATGTTTGCACATATTTTTTAGAAATAAAATTTGTATGCTGCTAATTAATTGGCTGAGGCTTGATTGACAGACCAAAATATTTTTAACTCCAAATCCTAAGTGTAATTTAAATCTCATTTCATCTGTTCTAAAGAAGCTTGACTGATTAAAGATATTTCATTTCATTGCCAAGCAATGAATATGATCTTAGTGCTACCTTTTTTCAGCTGGCTTTTCAAGGCCAGCAGTGGAAGTGAAGTCAGTAGTCCTGAAGAGAGGCAGAGAATTATATAGTCTTCTGAGTATGAAACTTTAGTGTCTCACCTACAAATAGTAATGACAAAATTTGAAGAATAAGACAGCTTAGCGATGGTCTCTTTTAAAAATACACCTCAAAACTAACTAAATAAAAGTTATCGTAAGGGTGATTGTCAAGATAACATCTATCATAAGAAAAAATGTTTTAGAGCGATGGTATTAAGAATGCAACCCCTTCCTCTCTGGACTAAGCAGCTTAGATTTACTGCAGGTGATCTGAAGTTACTTATTGTCATGATTTGGGAAGTATGAAAGATGTTAAAGGTAAGCTAATACTAGTTTGAGTGATGTATGCTTTGGGTGAAAAGGTAATATGATATTTGTAATAGCTGCTGTATTTGGGAAATAATGGACAAGTTTCCGATGTGTCAGCCTTTCTTCTGAAGTATAACGGTCAGGGGTTGAACAGGGATAGGAGCTGAACTGATGTGCCCCTAAATGGACGCATATTGTTAAGGCATTTAAGGAATTATGTTTTGCTCTTTCCCATGTGTTAATTGTTTTGTGGGTGAGGCTTTAGCCTCTAATGTTGACAGTCTGGTAGAGGTCACGTTAATCTTTCTGGGGGAGAAGGAATGTCTCTGTGTGTTAGGAAGCAAAGTTTCTGTACATGGAATAATAATGCAAATGGCAAATGGATCAAAGAACTCTACTGGCCCATGTAAATCTGTGTACTTTGATTGTCCAGGAAGGTGGGAAAATTCCTGTTCCCTATTGGTTCATTTAAGTCTGTATCTTATTTCTGGCAGCACCAAGACAAGACACATGAAGGAGACATTGAAAATTCAGTAGGTTCTGTAGATTCTGGGCGTTTTCCCTCTCCTGTGTTAACTAGCAGTGCCAGTGGAACCATCCTGCAGAGTAGCTTCTCCTACATAGGAGGATCTTCCTAGAAAAGAAATCAGTAGCTTCTGTCTGGTACAACTTTTGATACCTTTGTATTTACTCAAACAAAGGAAGTTGAGGTGCTTGAGTGTGTTCAGAGAAGGGCAACAAAGCTGGTGAAGGGTCTGGAGAGCAAGTCTTATGAGGAGAGGCTGAGGGAACTGGGGTTGTTTAGCCTGGAGAAAAGGAGGCCGAGGGGAGACCTTATTGCTCTTTACAACTGTCTGAAAGGTGGGTGTTGGTCTCTTCTCCCATATAACAGGTGACAGGATGAGGGGGAATGTGGCAACTTGTTGTGATATTTGGCACCCAGCTCTCTGCTGTCGGGGGTCATTTTATACACTTTCTCTAGTATAGAGGATGCAAAAATGGCACTTTATTACGTAATGAACAGGGTTATATAATCTCCCAAGAAGCCTCGCCCATCGTGGGTGGTTACTGCATTCCTGTAACGTAAGCACGTAATCTTCCGACTGCCCACACTGCCACCCAGTGTTCTGCAACAGGGGAATGGCCTTAAGTTGTGCCAGGAGAGATCTAGGTTAGATAGCAAGAAGAACTTCTTACAGAGAGGGTTGTGAAACATGGGAACAGTTTTCCCAGGAAGGTGGTGGAATCCCCATCCCTGGAGATGTTTAAGAGACGGGTAGATGAGGCACTGAGGGACATGGTTTAGGGACCCTGGCAGTGCAGGGTGAACAGTTGGACTCGATGATCTTAAAGGTCTCTTCCAACCAGATGATTCTGTGATTCTGTGTGATGCTAATCTCCTACTGGAAGATCCGTGAAGTCAGGTAGCAGTGAATCCCTCTCAATTATTTATTTACCTGGTGTGATTTTGTTGATTTTTTTTTTTAATGCAACATTTTAAGGGTGGACACTGCCTACCCGTTACATTAGTTCAGCTCAGACCTTCAATAATTTTTCACTTTATTAGCCAATTTGACAGAAAGGCAAGATCTCAAACACATTCAGTGAACTTAGCAGAAACCTGTGGCTGGGTTAAAGAGGGACTCTCAAGTGGGAGAGACTACTTGGTGGTTTGGGTGATGTCTTTGGCTGGGCAATATGCAGATATTTTGAAACCAGCAACAAGATGCAGGGAGGCACCTGAAAGAGAACGAACATTTTAGAAGAATGAGAAGAGTAAATGAAGGTGAGAAATATAGATACTGGGGTAGGAACTGTGGTGACATAAGGAGAATGGTTGGACGTTGTTGGACATTGTCAGAGAAAACAGCAGAGAATGCTTGAAGGGAGTTGGTATTTCTGTGGAGGTGGGACATGTACCTGAAGGAGTAAAGGCTTCAGGTGTAAAGGAATAAATGCCTCAGGTGTGAAGGAATAATGGCTAAGAGCCATTCCAATCTTTCTTCATGAACATGCTTCCTTTTCTTTAGTCGTTCTCATTGTCTAGTGGCGAGCGTGTTCTTCCTTTGTTTTTAGATAAGCAGGGCAAAACTGCTCCAAGTATTTTAGCAAGGGCATTCAAACATTTTAACGCTTTAGGACTAGTAGCAGCCTTCCTGTGCTCCTCAGCACTTTTTTTATTGTCCATACTCCACATAGAGAAGCTTTCCATTCATTCTCCTCCCCCCTCAAAAGAAGATAATTATATTGGTTCCCAGCAACATATAGGCATAGATTATTTTGTCCAGTGTATGAAAATTTGCATTTTTCAGCACTTAACTTTCTTTTTTCTCAGATTGCCACATGTTGTCAAGAACCTGATTCTTCATACTGTTCTCAGATTTTCCTTAATCTGAGGATATATAAGTGAATATGTCCATAGCACCTGTCACACCACCTTTATAGACCATTATTAAATAATCCAGAGATCCTAAGGGACCTTGTATGTTAGCAAGAACACTGAAATAGAACCGTTATTTATATCACTGTAATTACAAGAGGGAAAAGGGAATTCTCCTTACTGCTAGTTTTAAGTTAAATATCAACATTTTACATAACAAAAGTGTTTATTGGTAGGAAGCGAAAAAAAAAACATTTATGGAAATGTTTAAGATAAATAGCAGGGAGGAAATGCTTGCCAGTGTCTAAATGTGATTAGAATATTTTTGTTCAATCATTTCTTGAATTTACTCTCTGAAAATAGGTGTTGTCAATACCTAAGGAAAAAGATAGGCATAACTGAGTACTTGTAAGAGCTGGGGGACACTCCTCCCTCTCCCCAAACTGCCCAGTTTGACCTTTATTGCCTTCACTAAAATTGTTCTGCATGTGAAAACCTCCTGGAAATGGATATTGGTAGGAGTTTCCTGACCAGTACAACTGTGCCAGCAGGAGAAGAGAATTTAAGCCCTATTCCTATAGCCCCTTTCTCACTAAATGAAGATGTGCTTTGAGAAACAGAATGCATTTGACACTGTATTTACCATTCACGTCTACTATGAACAAAATTATTTTATAGACAGACACATTGTTCTCTCACATATTAATTTTTTTAAATGCATTTCACTTCTGCTGACAAGCCATTAAAATTCAACATTTAAATGTCACACTTTGGCATGTAATTTGCTGTCATGAAAACAACTATGGATTTATTTTCTGGTGAGATTCTCATTAAGTATTGAGCAATATGTCAAAACCAAAAAGTGTCGTGATTTCTCAGAGCAGGAAAAGGGAGAAATCCCCAAATGATATGGAATTTCAAAAATTATCTGCATCATTAGGAAGAGATTTAACAGCTTTTTGTTTTTTTAATATGGAAAAGGCAAAATGATTTTTCTGGTAGATTGGAGCTTTGATGTGATTCTGAATAGGTGAGACCAATAAAAACATAGGTTTTAATTACTGAACCTGAGTTCAGTCAATTCTCGAATGGGAGACCACCAGTGGCAAACTGAAAATGCTATACAAAACAGTTGTTTTGTTGCTGTTCCTTCCTTTATCCTTTCCCTTATTTTTGAGTCTGTTTAGCATTAGACCAGTAATCTCCAGCATGGTTCTAAAGAGAACAGAGCTGTTGCAGGCACAGATTCTACTGTGGAGTATAATGCCTTGATCCCCTCTGAATTTTAAAGATGATAGATGCCTTTTGCAAGAAGAAGAATAGAAATTTCAGTGACTGACACAAACTGAATTTGGACTGTTTTCTTTCCTAAATTCCTCCCACACCTGTATAAAATCCATTATACTTATTTAATTGTTGTCCTTATCAGCTGTTCAGTTTTGCTTTATACTGTCAGACAGGCATTGTATTCCAGCCCACATAGGACAACATATTAATCTCAGCTGAAAAATAAAAAAAAAGCTGTGATTTCCAGTGCTTTCATACTAAAAATTGTTGATAACAGTAGTAAAAATTATTTTATGTTTAATACTTTTTGATTTACTAATATTTTGAAAGTCCAGCTAACAGCTTATTTTCCATTCCCACATTATCCATAGAAATCACTTTATTCCTTTCATTTTCTTAACACTAAAATATATATATGAAGTGAAACCAAATAACATTTTTGTTTTTTCAAAATATTTTCACTGTAAACTGTTTTCCATGATGTGCAATAACATATCTAATAACAGAGAATGTGATTACTTTCTTAGATAAATGTTATATTATCTTCCAGACTTCTGTAAATTTCCCTCCCCCAAGTGATTTCTTTGTTCTTTTCTCTTCTGTTTTTCATTTTTACAGGAAGCTATAACAGTATGGATAGATCCTGTGTGGCTACACAACAGATTTTCACATGAAAAGTACTTTGAAAGATTTTTAGTAACATTTTCTTTCTGTCAGGTTACCCTTTCTTTCAAACAGCCCTTTTAGAAATTCTGTTAAAATGTGTGTGTCTAGTGTCAAGAGCATCAGATACAGGCAGGGATGAGCAAGCGTTCGAAATGACCTGTCATTGCGAGAGGGAAGTGGTAAAGAACATTACGCGGCTTTGAAAGAAACCTATCTGTGCAAAAGACTATAAGAGATCTTGTATGGAAAAATGGGGGGGGGTGTGGGGTGTGGAATGCACGTCTATAATTTTTAAATGCAATTGTGATTTTTATTTTGAATATAGAATAATTTTTAGAAATAAAATTAATACTATGGTGATGGTTGTTACAGAAAACTCCCAACCTGGATTTTGCTTTTAGAAGTCCTTCCACCTTCTGTTACAGAAATCAGATATTAAACAGGGAACAAAACCTGTCTTGTGTAGGGAGAGATGCCTGCATTATACAGGCATGTCAGCTGTCGGTTGAGATGGAGCTCAGGGATTCGGCACCGAGGGCACTAACCTCGTTATTGCAGGCAAAGAGGTAATAATGTAGCTCTACAAAGAAGTTATAATTGTTAATGGAGTTAATGAACAAAGCTTCTTCCCAGTGTCTCATTGGCATCCTGGTTGCTTTTACAGCAAAA
Source organism: Buceros rhinoceros silvestris (assembly GCF_000710305.1). Lineage (NCBI taxonomy): Eukaryota > Metazoa > Chordata > Aves > Bucerotiformes > Bucerotidae > Buceros > Buceros rhinoceros. The sequence goes on from NW_010414353.1 coordinate 40,674, forward strand.
TTATGTTGCAGTTCTAGCAAAGCTTGTGTTTCTTGAAAGCCAAGACTGGTATCGGCTGAATGGAGACGAAGGTATGAGAAGGGAAGAAAGTGTCATACTCTGCTTTTAACAGGGGAAGGGAAATATGATAATCTGAAAATTAGAGCTGGAAAGTACCTGATCCCCTTCTTAATTAAACTTCAGGTTGAGATGAGCTCACCTGGACAGGATGCTCTGCCTGGAGCAGTGACTAGGAAGGGCCAGGTGAGAAGCAGTGGGAGGCTATATGAAATCTCACTGTGATTGCGATAGGCAGTTGGGCTGCAAGGCTTATGGAATGAATTCTGCTGTTGCACTTGCTCCTGATTATCCTGCTAAAAACAGATTAGGGTGCTTGCTTAAACCTGGGGAACTTTGTGGAGAACTAACCTACATGATGGCCTCCACTTGGAGCCTGTCAGAAATCAAGCCATGCTGTGGCAAGAATGAACAGTGTGATAAGAAATTACCTAACAGCATAAATAGCCGAAAAATCGGCATGGTAAATAGCTGTCATTTAGCTTCCATTTCATTGTTCCTATTGAAGAAGAACCCAGTTCAGAGTTTTAATCTATATCTTTTTCCGTCTGCCGTTTATCTGGTTTTGGAAAAGGTGACATGAGTGCAGGCAAGATGAAGTCCAGTACCCGCTTGTGCTTGCCATAAAACTATAAATGCAATTTAAGCAAAAACAGTGCTCAGAACACTCTAAATCAAGTTCAGCTTTCAGCACGCTCAGCCACTTCCAGTGAGTGAATCCAGGTAGAAATGGGAACATTAAAGTAATTAATTAAAATTTCCAAGATGTTTTTGTCTTTGTTAGAGGACTATGCTTTTATGTCTTTGCATCCTGGTTAGCACTGAACAAGGTAGCTTGGACAGGATTCAATATAACTGTGTCAGCATAGTGCTCTTCCTGGGTTAATTAGCCCTACTAAGCTCTAGTGCTTTGTCTTACACACATTATAGCTTTACCAGTGCCAACTTAAGTGTCTCTTCGCGACAGTCCGTTTGCTGTGTAGATATATTATTTGTGGTCAATTTTAAAATCTCTCTTTTTTTGGCTTTTTTTTTTTTTGGGCATTAAAAATGTTAATCCCTTAACTGAAAAATCTACTAGAAGTTTAAGGTATCGGCTTTGTGCTTAACCTGTTTATTATATTTACTTATGTTTCATTAAAAATGTTAATCCCTTAACTGAAAAATCTACTAGAAGTTTAAGGTATCGGCTTTGTGCTTAACCTGTTTATTATATTTACTTATGTTTTGCTTAATTTTAGCAATTTCATTATAGTCGACATTAGAATTAGAGTGGGTTGTGCATTGTTGCTTGAATAGATTTCCTAGCAAGTCCTGTATGTATGGTCTTCCTGCTATAAACCAGCTTACAACGTGTAAGGCTTATCAACTTTACTCTTTTCACAAAGGAAATATTTTGTTTATTGATAATTTACTGTGGAAATCAAACATTTACAGTAAAATTTAGTCTGTGTACAAGGAACCCTTACAAGGCCAGTATCTTCAAATTCAACATATGCATCAGTTTTCTGGTACTTCTCCCTAAGGATTTTTTGTTTGTTTGTTTGGTGTGATAGTGAGTTTACATGTGAGAGATTTATTTTCCTTTTATTTGCTAGCAGTTTCGTAGGCTTTAAGATTTGTGATCCAGCTCAGTATGAAATGTCCAGTTTACCAAAATCTCTGCCTTTGCAGCTGATTTCAGTAGAGAAGCCAGTGCATGAACAGGTCCAGGACTGAATGATGGACAGTTGAATTTGGCGGTTCTAAATTAGTGAATTAATGCTTTTGTGCTTTGGCCCAAGAACATACTCCTCCTCCATCCCTGGAAGTAGATAACTCAAGGTTTAGATGCGCTTTACAAGATCTGTTTTTGCCACTCCTGGCTATAAATGAATGGGCTAGCACTGGGTACTTCCCCATGAATGCCCTTTAAGTGGGAAATGAGACATGAAATAGCCTTATGTCATCCTATCACCCTGTGCACAAGGAGGACTTTTATCTAGTAGATTTGAGAGAAATTAAACTGAGACAAAAAGATAGAGATGTTAATTTTTAAATTTTTTTTTATTTATTAGAAGAGTCATGAAAGGAAGTTTTGCCACTTATGCGTGTTCATCTGTCCATATCTCCAAGGTTTATAATGTTATTACTAGATAATTGATCTAAGCGTTTGCTCTGGCCATAGTGGATCTGAAGTGCTCACCAGAGAGATCCCCTGATTTGAGGCATAGCCCTTGTACTTTTCACAGAACATTCTGCATTTGAAAACACAACCTCTTTCCTCCCATTTACATGGCATAGACTGATAGTTAGTGCTGTCTAAATGCTGCAAATGAGCTTCTTGCTACACTAACAGTTTCTAGGAGTCATAGATTATATTCCCAGGCCTAAAACTGTTTACTGCATCCATCATCAATACCGTTAAATGGTAGTTCATCTAATCTGCCTTAAGGGACACAAGTGAATTCTGTCAAGGTACGCTCAGACAGATGATTGTACAATACACATTAGTTCTCCACAGCTATTCATAAACACATTTTAAGGAAAAATAAGTACTGTGGGAAAACCAATTGGCTTCAAAAGAAATAACAAATGAACATTGTGTTACCTGCAAAGCATCACATTCATGCAAGAGCTGTGCAAGCAATCAGGCATTGTCAACATGGATGTCATGTTTAAATTTTACTTCTACAGTCATGTGTCTAAATGCATCTATGCTAATGTCTCTAACTGCATATAAAATTTTACTATTTTACAGTCTTAATTAAGAACTAGGTATTTATTTCTTCAGCTGAGAAGTTATGGCCGATTGAGATGCCTGGGACTGAGAAAGACCTTGTTTGTGAAAGGCACAGGGTAACTCCAGTCAGAGTGAAGAATGCCAGCTCCCTTCAGAAGCACTGTCATTTTGCAGGAGGGAGCCTCAATGCCTTACACTAAATTGTAGAAATCTGTGTCAGGAAAAAGGCTCTCCTCTCCCATGGGCATGACAATAAAGTAAATATATCTAAACAAGTTCTTTGAAATATTTCACAGACTCTCTGCAAGATCATACGTTGTTAGATGAAAGAATGGCTCAATGCCAGGTTTTTTTTTTTTTTTTCAAGAATTTACTAGTAAAATCAAATGCAAACCCAAATTGCTTTCAGTACAAGGTAGTGTGATGGACCACTCCCTGGCTTATTTTCTATTTTCAGACCTCAATTTTTCAGCTTTAGTACTGTTTGAAAGAGTGAAGCATGCATATAAAAGGAAAAGTGGGTTTTTGACTTGCTCTTGAAATGCCAATTTTAGGGTACTGAAATTCTTTTTAAGAAAGAAGAGGAGAATAATCTTAGAACCCCAAACATAGAAAATATTATTCCAAGAGGGATTTGTATCCTGTGAAATGGAAATAGGGTAAAAGCCTAGAATATAAATTATTATATAAGAGAAATGAGTGCATGTGGTTCTGCGTCCTACTGACTTTAGCTGAGACAAATTTTTGAGGCCTAAGGATGTGGGAAAGGAGAAAAGAAATCCAGAGAAACATAAGAGGTAGGAATTTAAGCTTCACTTTGGTCATCGTTTAAAATTGTCTTTGAAAAAATTTTCCCTGAAATGGATTGTGTAACTGTCCCACTTAAGTACCCTCTGCGTTTATATTGTGATGCACTGGAAAGGCAGTTACAATTCCATTAATATGTTTGGCTGTTTTTCTTAAATTTTGGGTAATGTGGCAAAATGTGCCACTCTATCTTATCTTGGAATAAATGAATTGAGGAGTGTCGTAATAGCAGTATTGAGCCAGAGCAAATTGCAGGGCAACAGATTTAGAGTAGAACTAATCAAATATTGAATGTGGATTGATGTATGGAGGGAAATTTTGATCATTCCTGAATAAACTGTAATAAAACTCATTTTTTTTAGAACTCCCAGAGGCTTGAGAACACCATCACTTTGAGGTCCTCATAGTTTCAGCTCCTGTGGATTAAAGAATTGCTGGGATTGCCTGGCTCTCTGCTGGTGGGCTAGGGCTCCCAGGACTTCTCACATAGCACTTCTTCCTAGGTGAATGGGTAAGAAAGCAAGTTGCTGTGAAATATTTTCCAGAATAATTTCTAAACAGAGTGCCTACACTAAACTAGTGCAGTTCTAACCTATTACAAGATTCAAATCATGCCTTCTTTTGTGGAGTCGCTGTTGTCTGCTCAAAGCTAGCAGTAGTACAATAATGCCATGGGATTTACTTTTCCAGGTTTTTTTTCCTCAGTATGTGGAATTGTATCATTAGGCCTGAAGTTGAAATATTCTCCAATAGCACTGAGGAGTTACCCCAGATATGTCATACCTCTCTGATAGAAAATCACTGCTTCATATTAAGTGGAAAGAAGAGATTGTTGGAGAGGGGAGAGAAAGCATTTGGGTGAGGGAGCATTAAACTCTAAATTACATTAATATTGGTTAAACTATTTTGTCTGGAAATTGAACAAAGCAGATAATGTCCTGTATGGCTTGGGGATGTCATTAGAAAGAATGATCATACTGTAGTGTGGCCAGTGATGATCCAGTGATTGCCCTTGTGATTTTCTGCTGAGTCTGATGCAGTGCAATTAGATGTCCAGTGATCTAGGTATGGGTCACGTCTCTGTGGTTATTTTGCATAGTCAGAGGTACTCTCTCATGGTGGTATTCAGCAACAGTTAAACCAGTGCTGTGAACATCTACGATTACTCTCTGCCTTTGATTTGATTAGCAGGAGGAATATCTTCCTGTGACAATATTCAGATACCTGCTAGAAAGTTAGCATGTTATGGTGGTATTTTTCACCAGTAAAAAGATTTCGTAATCTCCATTGAAACAATACTCATTTCGAAGTATCTTAGATTCTGAAACAAACCTTTAAATGAAAAATTCGTTGTCATTATTCATTATGTAAAGTTGTCATGCAGGTACAGCAGTGAAAAACATATAATTGTGAGTTACTTATTTTATTGAAAGTCAAGAGAACAACAAGGCTAAATAAGATTAAAACCCTCCATTAAGTTACACTAATTCTTACCAGCCTTATCAGTTTTCCTATTGAGATGGATAAGAATATGCTCATAACTCTGCAAAGAATGTGATAAATTAAGCTTACTAGGTGAAGAAGGAAGAGGTAGCATCTTTTCCATCGATGGTTTTGCTGCTACTATAAGCAGTGTTAATTTTTGCCTGAAGATGGGACCCCCTCATGTTGAACATGAGAGGTTGTTTATCTTCCATTGACTTAATCTAAGAAAACTATGAAACAAATAACAGAAGTCATAACAGTGATGTTCCAAAAGTCCACAGATAGTGGTACTATCAGACACACTACTCGAGTAACTAATGCCCGTTCAGGGAACAGCAGTGTCCCTTCTGTTAGTCCCTATGTGAGATCTCAATCAGACATTTCTTAAAAAGCCATGCTGGTGAACATCCTGCTTTTGTACCTTCTGCAAGGTTATGTTCCCAGCTAATACTAGGATTTCTTTTGATTCCCCAAGGGGTAATTGCCATGGAGTTCAAGTTGTCAAAACATATTATTAGGATTGTTGGAGGAAGAATACAAAGCTTTGAATAATCATTAGGTGAAGCTGGGAAAGATGTACATGGAGACACCTGTTTCAATGCAGAAGGTGAAATGATGAAGAGGGCTAAGACAGGTCATTAAGGCTGTTTGCTATATGCCCGCTTCTAAGGGTGCTGTGAATCATCTTTGCATATAATGACTTCTGATCTTGTAACTCCTCTCAGCTGTTGCTATGTCCTGTGGTGACTTCAGTGCAGTGGAGAGATAGGCTGGATTACTACTGTGAGCAACTGAGTTAGAGCAGGAACTACTTGTTTTGGGTCAAGAGTAATATAAACATAGGAAGACAAAGCTTCTTACCTGTAAATGGTTCCTGGAGAAAACCACTACTTTTCAGTTGTTCATCGGAAAGAATTAGGATTACAGTGGGTTGAATCTCTGTGAGTTTACCATTTATGTGACAAAGGTGGATTCTTTGTACTGTCAATGTACAGAAGATGCTGCTGAACATGAGGCTGGCTGGGTGTTGTTGGGTGGTTTACCATTTTACAATCACTCTGGAATCAATGGACTCGTCAAGTATCACTACATACTTGAGTTTCAGTCAAATACTGGTAATTATTACAGATCTCCTTCTGATTATCAGTAGTTTTCTTCTGTTATCTGTTTCCTTTTTGAATGAACTTCTTTGCAGTCATTGTACCAATCGATACTGTGAAGCCTTAAAAAGAAGAGGAACCGAACATAATGCCAGTAATCAGAAGGGTTGTTGTATACAAAAGGGATGAAAAATAGGTCTTTCTCCATGATACATGTGATAGAATCCTTCTTTAAGTTCCTCTGCTTTGATCTTACTATGAACTGGGGAGTTAGATTTGAGAAGTTAGTGACAAGCATGCTGAGCAACCTCATACTGTCCTTTACCTCGGTGAAGGAAAAGAAAGCCATAAAGGCTTTGACCCCAAACTGTAAGAAACATTTTCAGACCTGCCAGGCTTTTCTATTCTGTATTGTTGGGATAATTTCCTACTGAGGCAGATACAGCCAGAGAAAAGAACAAAAGTTTTCAAATATGTTACGCTGCCTTTACTGCTTCTTCTATGCACGGAGTTGACTGCTTGGAGGAAATCGTCGGTAAGTTGAGAAACTTACTTGCTGGGACACATAAGGTTCAGTTCGCCTGATCTTCCTGGTTCAAGGCAGTCAGGAAAGGAATACAAAAAAATAGAGCTCTTCAAAGACACCGAGGGGTGACAACTTCAGAAAAGTAACTGAAGTGAACAAGGCTAGATTCCATAGTGATAAATCCTTATAGCATACGCAGTTTAGTGTGTGCATACTAGACAGCTACATGAAGGCCATAGCATTTCCTCTGCAGGGCAAACACTGTTGATCAAGAGAAAATCTGAGCTGCTTGGAAGAGAAAAGTTATCGAGAATCAGGGAAAAGGAGAAACACAACAGATCTAAAAGTCGTAACACTATTATTTGGAGCAGGATGGCTCTTTTGAGCAGAGTTACATCATGAGCAAAGAAGCAAGCAGGGTCTGAGGACAGTGCTCTCTTGCACATCTGTGGGAAGAAACCTTCAAGATGGGGTGAGAAGACAGTAAAATTTCCTTTGACGTGGGAGCTGTGATGAGTATTTTGAGCTAAAGGTGTTGGGGAAGGGAGGGGACAGAAGGTAACTTTTTAGGAAATACTCATTTAACTGGAAGTTAAATAAAAGCCTTGTACAGATCCAACATCCCAACCAACCAGATTAAAAGCAATCTGTACATTAAAGAAGTCAAGAATATAAACAGGGGGGTGGAGAGATAAGATATTTCAAACACTTTAGCAATTACCCTGAAACTAGATTAGAGTAGAATCCAAAGAGAGATCTTTTATCCTCTGTGGAACGTATGAGCAATTCTTGTTTCATTAAAAGTTTTCATTTTTTAATGATGTTACATTTGCACTTTTTCCCCCCCTAAAAGATAAGAGTTGATTAACAGTGCAGTGAGTTTTACTTCTGTCTTCTTACCAAAGTTGTTCTGGAAGTTTTATGGACTTGTCTCTTCAGCCACGTTTGGCTGGTTCAAAGACCACGTGCTGTGTTCAGACTGAACAACAAGGGAGAAGGATAAAGTGCTGAAAGTAATTTTGTCCCTATGTTTGTGTTGGCTGAGGATTTACATCTTCCTTTGTCTGTGGTGTAGCTTAGGGTAGCCTGGGAGTTGTCCCTATTTGTGTTCAGGAGATGACATTTCCCAAAGGACTGGGAGTCTGCTGAGTGCTACTGGGGCACTCCCAGCACTGGTTTTGTATCTTTTCTCCTTAACGTGTGCTATCTGAGAAACTTCTGCCAGCTGAAAGGAGTCATAACGTAGAAGAGGATTTGTTAGAGAGTCTTAGGTAGTTTTGCATCAGACAGGATGAACCATCCAGTCTGTGCTTTTATTATCTTGTTAACACACCATTAATTTACTATCTAAGCTGGGAAATAAGAAGAAAACAGTTTTGATCTCCACCTTGCTTCCTTTCAACCTTTTTGACCTAACAGAAGCCATCTGGAGTTTGAGAACAGACTGAATGACCTTGCTTGCAGCATTAGCAAACACATCTGCAAGTTGTTGTGACATTATGTACTTTACCGTCCCTTCAGAAATTAAGTTCAAGTGAAACAAATGTTGGAAAAAGATATATAGCTTATGGGGACAGGTTTACTCTCTAGTGAAAAGCCAAGTTATTAAACAAGCTGTGCCTGCCAATTACAGAAAAGTTGGCAGGGATATGTTGGCACTTTACTTTTTTATTTATTATTTAAAAGTCCTCATGCAGGGCTTCTGAACATGGCCTTAAAATTCTAGGCAGTGTCCGAACATATAGGGTCAATGCACAAATGATGTGTTGTGTTCTGAGCAGGAAGAATATATTACTACATAAACCTCTCAGAAAAATTAGTAGATACAGTAATGAATTCATCTCACCTTAACAGAGTAGAAAACCCTTTTGTACAGATTAATACCATGTAAATGAAAAGAACTATGTGTCTAACCTTTTCTGAAGTCAAAGCAGAGAGCATTCCTTATTTTTCATGGTAGTTACTACATCAAATAGACTGATTAGAAGGAAAAAACCAGGCAATTTAATTTTTTTATTTTCTTAGGAACAACAACAAAATATATCCAGAATAATTAAGTTAATTTGGAATGGTTTAAAGAATCTTAGATTGTTAAAAAAAATCATATTTTCAAAGTATGATCTAGCTGCTAGTGGGAAGGAATGTCAACATACACAACAGCAGGTATTTCAATTAAGAATCCATCTGATTGTTAATAAGAATAGGATGTATGTACTTATCCCAGGGAGCTCTTACTTACCAAGACCCAAAATGCTTTCAGGCTAATACTAATAGACTTATGAAATGCTTGATTCTTCTGAATCTCTGGATAAAGCCAACAGAACAAAACCAAATATTCTTCTGAAAAATTAGGTGGTTCTGTAGATATATACCCTCAACAACATTAAGGGTATATTACATTTAATATTTTTTTAATAATAGTTCACTGAAACTACCATGTCTTCCTGGAAAGCAGTTTTCACGGTGGGAATAAGTTGCAGAGGCAACTTTGCAGGAAAGTTGCAAACAGTATCCCAAGCAGAAAATTCCATAGGTTTAGATCTGCAAGATGACAGTGTACGTTCAGTAGCATGGAATGATCAAAAGCTAGGCCTGTAGTCACCTACATCCTGAGTCGCTCTTTTGGCCTCAGGCCCGAGGAGATCTTGCACTTTGTCTTTTTTTTCTTTTTTTTTTTAGTTTTCCAGTTTGTTGCAAATACTCGATCTTGTATTTTCCTCCCTCATATTCATTTGCTTGTATTTTAACCAAAGGTAAGCTATGCCCTGATATTTTTATACCTTGTGGAATATTTATTTTGTTTATTGTATTTTTATACTAATTGTTTTCCAGAGGGGAAAAAAAAAGGCATTTTAGTGCCAAGCTTCTGTGTAAAAATAACATGATTGTATGCCTTGTAGTTTACTTTTAAACATGTTGGAAAGGGTTGCCTTTGTACAGGGGAAGCTTCGGCTCTTTTGCAAAGCCAGAGCCTTCACTTTCAGTGGAACAGAATGTATCAACATTGGAAGAAACCAAGTCCTATTTAAAGCTGAAAGCCTACTAGATGGGACAAAACCCTGCATTTTTGAAGGGGGAAAAAGGGGGGAGAAAACCATTCATGAGAAGTATAAAATGTAATTTTGTTTTAAAGCTCACTGAAAGCTATATAGGTCATGAAGACAATCAGTCTTTTATTCTTTGAAATAATTCACATTACAGCCCTATGTATTACCACCCTTATCACAGAAAAGCCTTTAGATTTGTGTTGGCAGATAATTACAAATTGATTTCTGGACCCTCATTTTGACAATGGTTTTGAAAACCTTTTTTTTTTTTTTCCCCCTTTTTAAAAGCCTCTTATGATTTCTCCTGCATCATACTGAAGAAGTACTGTCATGATGAGCTGGCCAGGTGTACTAACCATTTATACAAAAAGAGCCATAGAGTACAAGACCCAAAATATTCTGAAAATGAATTGTGAAATGCTGTGGGTAACTGCAGTCCACTTAATTTACATCGATCTTTATCTTTCATATCATTCAAACTTGAAATTATTTCAAAAGTAGATGGTAATTTAAGAAATTGGTAACCTAAAATTTTACAACCTGCAGCTTGCTCCTTTCACTAGCATACCAAATCTCAGTTTCCTTGTGCTTTTTTCAGCATTTAACACTATCAAAAAGTCTTCAGGAACTAAAAGCCTTAACCCTTTATTGCTCATATTTACCCTTACGGGGTCAAGTCTGTTTCCAAGTCACTCCGTTGAGTGATTACCGAAGTCTTAGGCTGAAAATTTATTTTGCTCTCTAAGACCTGTTCTGCAGGTAGTAACAAATTTAGAGTAGTAATCCCTGCCTTTATTTAGGAGCCTACAGTTAAAATTCAGCCTGTTGCAGCTGACAAACAGACTCAGGTAATGTTGATGAGTAGGAAGGGAGAAGATGAGTAACAAAAATAACTAGATATCTTGGCATAGATTTGCTGTGTGCACAGTCTGCAGTCAATGGGTGACAGCAAGCGCAGTAGTCACTACTCGCCACCTGCTTGGCCATGGTATTTTTAAAGTATAACTGAATGACAGCAGTAGAGGATTTTTAAAATTGTTTATTATTCCAGAGCATTAAATAGCTTTATCTCAGCATTTGGGATTCATCTAAAGGACTCGCAGCACTAAGAATATCCTAGGCATGCAGGTACGTGAAGCAGCCTGTACAACATGCAGTGAACACTGACATAAAGTAACTAGAGGCTGAATTGAAATTTTTTAGTATTGTAGACTTTATTGGTTTGGTTTTGAGTTGTTTTCCTTTCTAACTCAGACTTCATGTGTTATTAAAATGTTTGCAGAACATCAAATATGATACTATTTTTCTTAGGTTTATTTTTCTTTCAGGGGAAAAAATAATCTTTCAGATATATGGAAATGGTGGCCATTAGCTTTAGCTAATAACCCACATGCATGTCTTTAAAGTACATTTTTTTTTCTTACAGCTCCCAGAAGGATGTAATTTGTAAACAGTATTAAGAAAAAGCATATGAAATGCCACTGTCTTCAATAATCTGTAACTGTCAAGGGAGGATGCATTTTGATCATGCTTCTCGTTTATCTTGGATCTGGATCTGAACAGTACAAAATTTACTTTTCTTCTCCTGTTCTTTTTTTTCTTTCTCCCTGTATATTTATAAGTAATCTCTTCCATTAACCATTTCACCTTCCTTTTACATTTCAAGATTCTGTTTCATTTCATTACTCTGCTTTGGGTAAAGAAAGCATTCCAATTTAAAATGAAATAGAAAAAAAAGTTATTTAAAATGACCAGTGGAATACATAAAAATATACAAAATAAAGCTCCTAAATTTTTTTTGTGATTACAGTAATTCAGGAAAATAGGGTATAAGCAGGTTGAGGTGCACTTTTCATTTCTCGGGGCAGATCCTTAGCTGAAATTAATTATCGAAGTTCAATTATTTCAATTGGCATTAAACAATTTATACAGCTTGGAATTTTTCACCTCATTTCCTCCTTTTTTTAAGAGTATCTGTCACTTTTGTCTGTCCTGTGTTATATTGTGTCCCAGAATATGTGTGTTTTGGTCTATGTTTATATATGTATAAATGATACTTGCTGGAAGCAGGCTTTTCTTTTCTAGAGGAGACATTTAGGATCCTTCTTGGAGTATCGCTATTTGTCTCCGTGAGTATGTTGCTGTCCTGTTGCTGACATGAACTGCTGCTGTAGAGATGCCAGCAAAAGGCAGGAATTTATGTCTGCATTTAAAGTATTTAAAATCAGGGGAAAATTGAGGAATGAGGGGAAAAGCCAATTAGGAATATATTCTTCCCTTATCCTTCAAATGAGGTAAGAAAAGAGATGTTCTAAGTGACGTGGCCTTTTTTTTTTTTTAATTAAGGAATACTGTTTGAAATGAACAGGATTCACATGTTCTGAATTCAATTGTGTGTGTTCTGCTGTGGACATTTATCAATAGAGGAGGAATTGTATATATTGGCTAATCCTGCTCAAGTCTCTCCATCTCTCAGTCAGAGGGAAGAGAGCAGTATAGCTTGGGCTGTGCAGAGTCATATTCTTTTGGACCAGCTTCTATGCTCTGGTAATGCAAATGCAAAGACTCATTTCTTTCCTGTAAAGCCAATGCTGAGACAATATTGCAGAACAAACCTTTCCTTACACAAAGGTTATTTTCTCTCCGGAGCATTCCCTTTTTTACTGAAAGGCATTGTAGACTAGAAATTTTCTGAGAGTTCATGACATCCTGAGAGCCTTCCTTTCAGAGACAAGCTGTATAATAATAATGTAGTGACAGAAAAATCGAGGAGAGGTGGCTTTCTCGGATAGAGAATTTGCCTTTAATTCTACCCTGAAGAGATTGCAATGGAGCGCCAACCTTTGTTCTTACTGTAGTGCTTCACTGCTATACCAACCATTTGTTAAATGGGAAGTAATTGAGGCTGAAAAAGAATTGAATGAATAAAGCTTTTGGCAGGGAAGGGGAGGAGGCAAAGTATAGGTTAAAGGTTATTCCTTGCAGAAATTTCATAAAATGAGAGGTAATGTGACTTCTGAGCTAGAATTGTTCATGCCTCTGGAGGGGGCTTGCAGAAGAGAGGGAGAAGAGCAGGTTGGGGGGAGGGAGACGGAACCTACAGAAGCACAATGAGAATAATAAAATAGCATCAAATATTCAGCTTTTTGTGGGCATCTTATTGATTATTTTACACATTTCACCCTGAGATCTGCAGCCTTGGCCATCTCTCTTGGTGAACATAGAGCAAAGGAGGAGGAACTGAGAAGGTGTCAGGAGTAGTAATGCAGATGCCACTTAGGACTTTTCTTATCCAAGAAATATTTTAGCATTGCTGTAAATTGCATTTGTTGCTTCACAGGAATGAATGGTGTTCACATTTCAGTACTTTGTGAGTTCTGTGGTTTTGGTAATGTAAAAAACAATGAAGAATTTTTTTTTTTCTTTTGCTAGTATGAACTTTCAAACTTCCTCATTCACACTGGGAGAGCTTTTTCTCTGCCTTCCTCCCAAAAATAAAAAAGCCTGTCATGAAAGTTAATCTTGTATTATTTTGAGCCTAGGGACTCTGGGGACAGGCAGAAAAGATTTATAGCCTTGGCAGAGGCCATGTTGAATAAAATTTCACCATTCTGGAAGCATTAATGTACTTCCTTCTAGTGGGCTTTCTATACCGTATTTCAGTTATTTGAAAGTTTTCATTTATTCTTGTCTTTGTGATCCAAAGGTATATAAACATGTTGTACAGTATTGTTCTGTGTTCTTCTAATTGACTTTGAATTGTGCAAAACACAAGGTCTAAAGATTTTTGCTCAAAAGGAATTGATTTTTAAGGACCACTGGTTTTTATACAAGCATTATTTTCATACATGGCCTTTACATTTCTACATGATGAAGCCCATCATTTGGTATGCCTTGGAAAGTCTGTCTTTGCATGTTCTTTAATATACTGATACTGAATAGAAGGCTGCTTTCCATTCCCAAACTAATAATGATACTTAAGTAACAATGTTTTCAGTGAAAGTCCTTAGGGATAGATGTTGGGTCAATTCTCGTCCAACTTGGTCAATAGGTTGGAGATGCATGTATATTAGCTGCTGATAAAATAAAACTTCCAGATGACTTATAGCCTATTGGAATTGCGAATAGTAATTAAGATCTCCCAGAGAATTTAGGATGATTTCCAACATGGGTGGTTAAAAAACAATGGATAAGGAGAATAGAGACTGGGTGTGGCAATGAGGTTGCAATCTGTTCTGTCAAGGGCTTGTATTTGAGAAAGGTGTTAGGATCATACTAGACAGGCAGCTCGTCGGGGCTTTCTATGAGAGGTGAGGCAAAGAAGGCTAATATGGATCATGAATACACAGATTAGAATAGTGTCTTAGGGAGAGGGCTGTGATTTTCTCCATATATATTGCATTAGGCAGCTACTGGAATATCTCGTTCAGTTTTATGTCCACATTTGTTTAAATTTTGTTGGCAAATTGAAAAAGGTAAATGTATGGGCCAGAAAAATGATTTAGAGAGAATGCCTTATAGTGAGAAACTTAAGAGCTCCATCTGTTCTGCTTTTTTTCAAAGAAAGACGGTTTGTTACTAGTGTAGAAGGGCCGTAATGTATCAAAAATATTGGTTGCCTCTATAATGTAGCAGGGAAAGAAAAGATTTGGAAGTAGGCTGGAAACTGAATCCAGATGAATTCAAATGGGAAACTAGAAACAAACAAACAAACCATAAAAGAAACAACCTTAATCATGGAGTAATACTTCATGAAAAATGGAAGTCAAGATACTAATCTTTTCCAGTGCGAATAAGGCGGCCCTCAGCACAGTATCACTATTGCCAAACTTGGTAAATAAACGGAGGACAATGCAAAAGATTATTCTGTGTTGACAGAATATCATCATCTAGATTTTAAGAAGATCTTAACTCAAATTTTAATCAGCCAAATTTTTTTCCAGCAGCCACTAGCACTGATAAATGTGATACTTTATTGTTTTGTGCAGGTAGCATTATAACCACCAGAGTGAACAGCTTACTCCATGCTATTGGAGCTTTGCTGTTCTCTTAAGCAGAAGAGGTCCTTTGGTTTAACCACTTGGGACGATTTGGGAAGGCTTGTTTTGTCCAGAAAAGTTGTCTGTGTTCTTACAATGAGGCTAGTGCTCCAGCTTGTGTCCAACTGGACATTACAGATGGACATTACAGATTCAACCAGGTAAACAGGAAGGTAACTGCAATATCTGCAAGATACTGAAATGGAGGTTACATGATCGTAACTTGGACTGCCAGTTTAATAAAGCATTTTCTTAGTTTGTCGTGTTGAGGATTCCCTACATCACATCATAGTCAACAGGTCTGAACATGAACCTTTGCACGAGTCCAGGTAGCTGGTTATGTGCTCACTTGAAAATGCTCCGTGCAGGTGCTTGGGCAGCTAAAGCCTGGTATCGCTTCCTGCTGCTTCTAGGAAGGCTGAATGCAGAGGAACTATTATTAAAAAACAAGTCACAAATCATTCATGGCTGAAATAACTTTTAAAATTGGGGTTAGCAGATATAGAATATGCTAATTCTGTAAGTAATGCGTTACAATTAGAAATCATCATTAATTAAACACACTCATTTACAGAATGAGGTATTTTCTTTGTGGCATGTCTGGGTGTTCTCTTGTATTTTTATTTCTTGTAATTTCAATTTATTACTTTCCATAAAAATGATAATTTTCAGACATCCTCAGTTAAATGAATGATTAAATAATTTAAAACTGAGTATTTGTTATCTTTGAGGACTGCAAAAATGAATTGCACAATGTTGAATTTAAAATGCCAGTCTTGTGGATAAATCAGTCCCTGGGGAAGCTGTGAGCAGCACTGTCACAAAGAGAGAGGGGCAGAGGTTGCAGGGTACAGGTATTTACTTCTCTTATATTTATGGCTTGATAGTCAGAGAGGTTGAGTGTTTGAAGATTCAGCTGAAGTGAATTGAGTTGAAGGTGCTTCCCAAAAATCAAATCTTCATATATATGTTCTCAGTTGGCTGGAGGGAAAGAAAAGTTAAAGCAGAGAAATATGAGTGGGGAAGAGACTCAGGCATGAGAAGAGTCTGAGTTGTGTGAAGTGAAATGTAGGCTGCATTTCATATCTTCAGAGATGAGAGATTCCCTTTTTGTCTGAGTGGAAAATTTCATGCGGATTTTGGAGGGAAGCAGCCTGCTGTCCTGGACCAAAGTTAGTGCCAGACGTGGTTTGACAGCCTGGACTTCACTCTGGTTTACCTCTTATGCAGGAGGTTTAAATTCTTTAGCACCCTTGGGGTTGGCAGGCACCATATAAATGTAGGGTACTGTGTTATTAGCAGCAGTATCACTTCAATTACTCATTTGCAGGGATCGCCCGGACATTGCCTACTGCTTCGTGGGTAATTTTAGGAGGTGAGTTAAGCAGAGAGCATATAGCACATGGAGCAGTTCTGCAGAATTCAGTGGAAACAGGATCAGTTCCTGTGTAATTTCCGGTAATTCATTTGTTATTTTATCCTCAAACCCATGAACTAACTCAAAACATTACAAATCATATTCTTTGTCAATGTGCTTCATGTAAAAAGCAGGAATCATCTGTCACACAGGCAATCATGAAGATGTTTTAACATGATGATACACGAGCCCTTAATTTCTGGTGATCTAAACACATGTGCACACGTGTATTTAATCTCTGTTTTTTCTCAGTTCAGGATCACGTATTCAGGATTTTCACTTAGATCTTAAAGAAAAAAAGAAGACTGAGGCTTCTGGTAAGGGCTGAGAAGGTGGCAAAACTAATAATTTGAGGGGCTTGAATATGAAAACCAGCCTTTTGTTTCCACCTTTGTCTAGAAGAGGAAGTGAGATTTTTATCATGTGTGGATGTTGTTGTCTCCTTTGTTGAAAACAGAATAAATATCCTGCCTAAATTCTTTAAAAAAAAAAAAAAGGAAGAAAAAAATTACTTCAGCTTTATCTGAAAAATGTATTTATTCCCTTTTCAAATTAGTCATTTCTGCTATGCATGGCATCTCCTGCCATTCAGTACCTTAATTGAAACTGTAATAATTGATGCCACCTTTACATATTTATTTCCTGTAGAAATAGTTTACACAGCGTCGCAGATCTGGTAGATAAAAATAGCATTCTGGTCATGGGCTTCTCTCCTAGACCCACTGTGATGATAAAAGTGATTTCCTGTGAAACAGGCAGCCCCGGACTGCAATTGCATGTGTTTGAAGCTTCTGATTTACAGGGGTGCTTAGCACCCTGAACTCCAGTTTAATTCAGTGGGAGCTTTAGCACCAATAAATTAAAGTCAAGTATGTGTTTGAACATGTTTTCTACACTGCGTGACAGGTTCCGATTACTTTCATTGTTGTACAAACTCAAGCCTGCTTTTTTCCCCCCTTACTAAGTACTTTGTGGTGTGTTTCTAATGCTTATATAAACTATTAGGAAAAACCACAAAAGCAATTCCCCTTCCCCCAAAGCTCCTGCCCTTCTTATTCTATAAATATTTTAGCCTTTGCTAAGGCACAGAATTTTGTCGGAACTGGTTGATCAGTGGTTATTAATGATGCATCTGACTTAGCAAGGCGGCACAGGATTACTGTATTGTGACCGAGCTCAGAAAGTACTTAGAGAGTTACACCTGTTTTCAGCAGCACAGATTGTGGAGTCACAGGAAATTCTTGAGACATCAGTGTTTATGATAATTAGGTTAAATGTTGTATGTGAGACAATCAAGTGTTCATATGCATGAGTGAGCTGATATACAGAAGATGTAATATCATTAACCACCGGAATACCCACATCCAAGGAAGAAAAATGCCAGGACAATTAACAAGCAGGAGCTGCACACGAGAAGTCTCATTTTTGTCCAGTACTGTGTAATATTCTCTGTGTGTGTTATACACAATAGTTATGATTAACCACAATAATAGTAAAGAAAGCCCTTCTGAGGACTGCAAATCTAATGTTCAGAAGGTAGACAAATGTAATTCTGGCATTTCCTGTACTGCCTTAATTTAGCATCTTTGTGCTTGTGTGTTACAGTGCAGTGTCTGATTATATGATCACGTCCTATTTTTTCCACATAATCCTCGCATCGTTTAGTGCAGGAGGAGAACCTCTTCTCTGGATCACCTGGGATCTGAAATAGCTCCATTTGCAAGCTGATAGTTTAAACTCCTAGCAACCCAGACATGCCTACATAACCGCCAAGCTTATCTAAGGTCTTCTGTCTCAGGAAATAAATTAACCCATTCAATCCCAAAAGCTAACTATGAAAAAGAAGAGAAATCAAGTCACGTTTTTTTTTTTTTTTTGAAACATTGTAGTTATTTAGTGTTTTCCTACAATTTGAAGTCTCATTAATCTCCTATATTTATTGGCAGTAGGGTGTAAGCATGAATGAGAGAGATGTTGTCATAAATGGATTGCTGTCTATATTGTTTCCTTTAAAAACTGTAGGTTTTATTTATCATTATGAAAAGGAAATGATTCTATGTCAAACTCAGACTGCTGCATGGAATACAGGAGCACAACTGCTTTTCTGGGTAACATGTTAAATCAAAAGTATATTCCTGAATCGAGATTTTTTTAATAGGAAATTTAAGTGTTTTTGAAACCCCAGTTACTGAGAATGCTGGAGGGAAGGAATGTGTTACGGTATCTACTTTTGAGCTGTATTTTGAGAGAGAGAGAGTCTGCATGAGTCGTCAAAGGTGCCTGTGTGAGTTGTGACCTTTTCAGTTCGTATTTATTATGTCTTTCCAAATACACACTGTAGCTGTACAGTGCCTGTCAACATTACATTTGGTGAAACTGGTTCTCTGAAGGAAAGAGTCCTCTTTTAATCCTTAAATACTCCCTTTCTGATGCTGGTCCTGGAAAAAAAAAAACCACCACAAAACCTGTGAAGGAGAGGAAGTAGAGGAAGAAAGAGATTTCTTTCCTAAAATCCTTCCTCCTGTTATCTCATAATTCTCCTTGTGATCTGTTCTTTGATATTTCACTTTATTCTTCTGAGGGCTTTCTTAAGAAATGAAGTGCAAGTATCCCATCTCCAGCAAAAACACAATGCGCTTATACTACGTTGGATATACACCATGTAGTGCACCTCCCTTCCCAGAATGGCTCAGCCATAGCATCTGGTTGTTGCTGCCCATGCTGATAATGGAAGAAGGTTCAAATCAAAGCATTTTCAGCCTTTCCAACACTTTTGGTGTCTCCTTTTAACTTGCAAGGCTCTAATCATAGCCCTTAAGATCTAGCTGGGGTTGGGTGTCTGCAGCAGAGTGATCATAGAGGGACCAGATCCATGGATGAGAAATAATGAAATGTATATTAAACCCATTGAAAACACAGAAAATATTCTGTATTATACCCCTAGCTACCTGGTCAGTATGCATTCCTATTTCAACATTATGGACGAAAACCCTTGTGACATACACTGGCTTGGTAAAGACTTGTCTTAAAGCTGAAGTGGGGCATTCCCTGCTCTATCTGCAACTGAAAAAAAAAAATAACCATGAAGTGTAAATACACAGGCTGACATTCTGTGAGGTGAGTAGTTATGGTTGGATTAGTTTCAATTCTGAACAGGAACATTTTGGAAACTAGCTTTTAACAAATGCTGGTCAGTAGTGTGAAAACTTATTGCATTTATCTGAATGCCTGAAAGGAAATCATATCAGATGGTCTGATTAGCGTCATTGCAGTTTCTCAAATCTTTCAGTTACATCAGGCTATCAAAATCTTCAGATGTGTAGTTGGTCTTTATAGCAGCATGTCCTTCCTAACTCCCCACTGTGAAAACAGTTGTCCTTGGGTGGGCTGGATCTCATCTTGTCTAGAGCAACCTCATCTATCTTACTGCTTTGCACAGCTGCAGACAGGGTGGAACAGCTCTGAGCACAACTGGACTCTGATCAAGGCCTTTGGGCAATCCCATAATGTTTCCAATAAATCAAAATAAATGGGCCAGCTGCTCTTTCATGTCCTCTCATTGTGCTGTATGTCTTGTTTGAAATGGGAAAAAGTCTTTTATGGATTGAGTATTTTAGCAGAGAAAGAGAAATAGCCTCCAGACCCCTCAGATAGCAAGTCTGGGTGATGGGAAAGCAGCTGGCAAGGATTAAGCTTGCGGGTGACTGGGGGAGGTACATGAGCGCTGGGGAAAGAAGGAACCATAGAGGACATTAGTTCTTGATCTTGTGATTGCAGAGCGCATCCTCTAGAGCGTGGTGCCTCCGGAGGGTCAGAGCTACTTTTTGTTATAAGGAACACTTTTAGCTCTCCACAAACATCACTGGAGAATGGGGATACCGATGTACTGGCTGAGATTTACAACCTGCATGACTTTTGTCTCTTTATTTATCTTTTATTCATCCATAAAAGAGTGACAATTGACCATCTGAAACATCCTTCACAGTCCTCATGGGCATACTTCAAAGTGGTCGTTGGTGCAGATAAGTAAGCAGCAGCATCTGTACATAAAATGCTCTTTGGGTCTCATCGTTCTTTGCTTTGTGGGCTTCACACTGTTGTGGCTGTATGGGGTGGAGTGTGCTTATTTTCTCATGTATGAATCAGCAAATAGTCCTTTTTTTTTTACTCTCTTGTTGACCAAATAAAGTTGAAAGTAAATATTCCCAAACTTCTTTTTTGTGTTCCAACTTTTTGCAGAAATTTCTGCAGGTCTAACAGCTGTATAATGTATAAATGATTATAAACAAGGCTTTAAAGGAACTTCACTGTTTATACTATAGCTTCCCTGCCCTTTAACAGTGATGAAAACTGAAAATACCAGTGCATCTTGAATTCAAAGGAGAAAAAAAAATAGATGAGAGATCATAAAGGGGTAACGTGGTTCAGCTAGACTCAGTGTTTGGAATATTAAGCAGATTTGACCCATGCTGAGAAGAGTCTGAAGAGCAAATTCTTCTCAGCACCATCTCTTGTGTTAGGACCCTGATTAACAAAGACATTTAAATAATGTTACTGCACTTCATACAATTTGAGCCTATTTTCTCTTTTGTATGGCTTGTGAATGTAATTTTTTTTTTTACTTGCCATATTTGACCTCTGTCTCCTAATAGTGGCAGGCAATGATACTTTGAATTATTATGCTGAATATAAATGCGAGCTTCAAAACTAACAAAGCTTTTGTTCCTTTCCTGATGAAAGCACAATTTTGTAGTTGCTTTAAATATTATAGCTCTGAGTCTGCTGTTGCTACTTCTACTAAGGATTTCTCAGTGAATTCATTAGGAGTGTCTGTTTTCATAGCCTGGCTTGTACAAATAAGAAGCAGGGATTTGCAAGTTCAGAGTATATCTTGCTGTGCTTAAGCTGCAGCAGTATTACGTATGCTGAACCTGTTTTTATGTTACTAGTGAGGAATAATGCAAGTTGAACTCTAAATTCCCTCATTAGAGGTTTAAGTCTCTAAGGCTAAAACCAAGGCTAAGTTTTGATATTTGTTAACAGAATCCTGTGTGAATTAATATATTGCAGGGAACACACAGAATTTTGAAAGAACAGTTCTAGAAAGATAAAGGGAAGGAAAAGCCACATATGTTTTCCAGGCATGAGAAAATAATTTCAAGGGTCAGTGACTTCGCAGTTGGAATTAACAACATGGTAACAGAAAGAGGAAGAGGAGAAGGCAACTCCAGTTCTTTTTTTTTTTGTGTGTAATGCAGAGAACAATGATGTTCAGAGAATGTCCCTATGAAGTAATGATGTTTCTAGAAATACTGGCTTTTTCTCTTCATTATGTGGATTTTTAATTTTTTTTAAAAAAAGCTTTCTTAATTAATTCCATTTCTACATAGAGAAGGGATAGAGGAGAAATGAATGGACTAAACCTCTCAGGTCTATTTCAAGCTACATCTAGAGAGTCAAGGCACAACAAACTTCCCATGATGATAATTTCACCTTTCAAGTGGTTTTCTACATTTCTGGTTTTGGAAGAATGGAAATGAAACTATGGTTCATTTGATCACTATATCTGAAAATGCAGGTGATTTTAGTGAGAACCTAATCAAGTATCTAAATTGGAGTTTGCCCAAAGCCTCTGTGCTACATTTCGAGGTAGTCTGAGCTGTAGTGAGTGACTACCATCTGTCCAGATGGAAACTCTAAATCAGGCCGGAGAGGAATGTGGGATTGCCTCTTCGAAAATAACATTTTTCAATTGTCTTGCAGATTAGGAACCTGTCATACTTCATCTCTGTCATGCAACCCTAAACATTTTGTAGGGATATACAGAGAGGAAAGTGAAGAATGTGAAATGACCACACACGTTCTCATGTAACAGGAAATTGTATCTCAGATTTCACTGCAATCCGTGCTGTGAACAGGTTGTCTTCTTCCCTCAAGCTTCACTCTAACCACTTAATTCATTGCACTTAAAGAATATTAAAGATTTCCCCAAATTATTCCAAATCAAGGCCGTCAGTTCTACTTGTATGGAATCAGAGCCACAAACATGGGGAAGATACAGAGAATCATTTCTTCCTTCCAACAGGTTCTCACTTCCTTGTCACGTAGCCAAAGAGACTTTGTGAAAGGGCAGCTTTCCAGCATCTTGACACCTGGATTTCAGTAATTTTCAAATAGAGAGGCTGGAATCTTCCATTTATCAGCTGAGAGATCTTCAGGGTTGGTGAATGAATTGAAAGATTCTTTGCATTACACATTTAGAAACTTTGTACAATGTGTGATGCTTTTGCCAATATCTAGTGGCTGGCATGTAATCCACTTCTGCTATTGTTGCATTAAGATATCTATCTATCAAAGCATACAGGAGTTAGAGAAGACATGGTACCTGCTTAAGCTTTACAAATCACTGC
The DNA here is from genome assembly GCF_000710305.1 of Buceros rhinoceros silvestris. Classification (NCBI taxonomy): domain Eukaryota; kingdom Metazoa; phylum Chordata; class Aves; order Bucerotiformes; family Bucerotidae; genus Buceros; species Buceros rhinoceros. Next base: position 63,284 of record NW_010414353.1, read on the forward strand.
ATGCAGACATCAAACCTGAATCTGCGTTGTAAGGGCAGTAGGTTTATCTTTTATTTAGAATAAAACAATGCAGTAATGTAATAATCACAATTTCTAAAGTCTCATGGAGCACAATAAACCTTTTCATACCAACTACAGCATACTGTCCCCAGGGATGTTACTAAATAGAGTAAAATTGCTGACTTATTAATTGCTTCATCCTACCTGTGTGTCTATCAAATATTACTACAAAGGGGAAAAGAATTGAAACTATATTTTTCATTTTTTCTTTATTCTTTTTTTTTTTGTGGTGAATGTGCTTTGTTTAACTCAAAAATAAAGAGTAACAAAGTATCCCGTAATATTTTTGTCCTCCGTTTTCCTGGATGGTGCTTGACAACTCATTTTTTGCTCATAATCACCATCTAGGCTGTGGGTTTTTGTTTGCTTTTGAACTGTTTCCATTTCAAAGACAGTTTTCCATTCTGAGGCAATTAGCAGCCTGGCAGCCATCAATAGATAGAGCTTTTTTTTTTTTTTTTTTTTTTTT
>NW_010414353.1:63840-65919 GCF_000710305.1 Buceros rhinoceros silvestris
TTTGGCCCCGGTTAGCCATCAAAAGAGAGAGCTTTTTTTTTTTTTTTTTTTTTTTTACTTCTAGCAATAAGTGGAAGGTCTTGATTTGAATCAATGTGGGGTTTTTTCCATTTCACTTTGTATTTTATCAATGGCTATCGCCCCAAGATTTCATCTACCATTAAAATGTCATTTCTATGGCAAGCTCTGCCAATTATTTTCTGTGTAATTAACATGTTCAGCACCATTTGGGAGTGAAACAAGTATAGGTTTTGCTAAAAAGAAGAGAAATGCTGGTTCTGGTTAGTGAGGGAGGTGTGCTGAAGATAGGTGTGGGTTACGTCACGAGAATGACACATCCAGTTTCTCCCCTGAAGAAAAGATTCTTACAAAAGGAGTGAGCAAGGGCTGCTGTGTTCCCAGCTCTCTGTGACTGGGAGGGCGTAAGGTGCTGTGGGCATCATAACTCTGAAGGAGAGAGACTCCATTGCTGGATCTGCATACATTCTCTTTACGTGGTCTCTTTCCTTGCACTGTGCTGACAGCATTTCTCCTTGGGAAAATTTGCCTCTAACTCTAAGAAATCCACCATGGGCAAAAAGATGATATAGCTCTGCCATAGAAACACATCATTATACTAAGCCAGCTGACATGCTCTTGAAGAATACTATTTGCTGTATAATTCAGAGCCCTAAACAGACTACCCCCCACTGTTTTAAACCATGGCTGTTACAAAACCAGCTGGAAAATAAGGACATTGCAATGCTTTCCTTGGAAAAGCATTTGGGTTGACCATGTTAGGCATGGCAGCAAATCTGGGCTGAGCAGCTCTGCTTTTTGGTGATGGGCATCACCAAACAACAAGCAGACTCTTCCATAGTGCAGAATCCACTGGCAGTATTTAAGAAGTTAGAGGAGATATGAAATTGTTTACTGTGCTGCTCAGTTTTTGTATTTCATTTCTCTTTGAACATGAAGATGTACTAAAAATCCAGAATTATTGCTCAGTAAATGAACAAAATATTCAAAATATTGTTGGATAGAACTAGGTATTGTCACTTCATATTTTTATTTTATATTGACATTTATTTCAAAAGTTGTGTAATGTAATAATGAAAACGTGTCAAAAGCAACTGACTGCTTTTGAGTAGGATGTGGAAGACCACTGGAGAATATTCCAGTGCAGACTGGAAGTAAATTAATGGGCTTTCTAGAGGCTACAGTGAATGTCTGGGAAAAAAATAGATGAGCTTTCCTGTTCCTATTTAACTTCTGCATTTAGAGTAACTTTTTCTTTCCTCAGTCCTCCTGATGCATTGCATGTGTGTTTACACTGCGTGTGCGTCTGAACAGGTTTCTAGAATTTGGAATCAAATCAAAACACGTGAATTCTTCAAGGGCAAAGGCAGCATCGCTTGTCATTGATTCTGCTGAGCGTTTAAGAAGAAGTGACATTTACCAAGGCTTGTTTTGAAGATTTATAAATGCAATATAGATTTGGCAAGGAGAGCTGCTTCAATAAACGTTGTGCTGTAGCATGTAAGCATGGGCTTTACCACCAGCAGATTCACTAGCACTTTGTCATCCAAGTAAAAATAAATATTCAATAAACAATTTATTAGGGATGTGAGTTCACTTCTGCTTCGTTCCACTTGGAAAGACTTGACATCTATTGCCTACACAGTGTTAGTAAGGACACAAAGAAATGAAGACAAATTAATTGTAGAATTGTCAAAACTATGTCAGGGAAAATTTCCCTGGCTAACAAAAATAATGCAATGAATATTAGGGATATATCTAGACTATATAAATGAAGGTGTTTGGTATAATAGCTAGGGTAACTGAATCATAATACCTGACTAGAAGCTATTCTTTCATGCTTTAATGGACTTCTGTTTTAACGAAAGTGCTTTGCATTGCCTGGGTGGCATTCGAAGAAGTTGTACTAAAAGTAAATAGGATTTACACCCATTAGGATCCTCATTTGGACTACCAGATTTTTGTGAGATGGCATTAATGTGCATGATAACAGGAATAAAAAAAAAATTAGGTACTGCTTCCTATTCCTGTTAGCAATGCAATGCCAGGTAGCGTGGAAAG
>NW_010414353.1:66005-72167 GCF_000710305.1 Buceros rhinoceros silvestris
CAGGGTCTATTTTGGCTTCTCAGTACAACGGTTGTGTGAGTTACTACTCAGGAGCATTTTCTTGCACCAGCCACACTCTGCAAAGGCCCAGGCCATCAAAGGCTACACAAAGAATTGGTGCAAAACCTGTTCTGGGCAACTGTCTATCTAAACTTCACAAGTTCTGATGGAGAGAAAGGTTTATTGTAGCATGTTTATCCACGTGGAGTAACCCATCAAAATTACCTGATCAGTCTATAGGAGAGCCGTGGAAAATAAGTGGCCTGGCTTCTGTGCCAGGTCCTGCTGGGGAAATCCTGGGTGGCGTTTGAATGTGCGGAAGTGGCACTTCAGCAGCAGGGACATCTGGAGACTATGGCTCTCCTGGCAGCCTTGGTTCTCAGGCACCTGCTATCTGCTGTGTTGAGGCAACCTTATTTAGTCTCAGCTGTGATGCAGGATAAATCCCAAACATTCTACACATGTAAATCATATAAACATCACAGTGAAGAGAGCAGATTTTTTTCTAAGTACAAAACAGAGAAGGAAAGATTTTTTGATGACGTATCAACGCGGATAGGAGTAACCTTGGGAATCTTGATGAATTCTAATGTACTTTCAAGCAAATAGAACAATCAAAAATTATCTGAGCAGTACGGAATACATTTAGCTTTTAAAAATGTAAAAGATTCAAGGGCACACCTTGGTACTGCACGTAGTGAAATGAATCAAAGCTCACTAACTGCAAAACATGAAGTACAAAAGCTGCAGTCTTATTTGGCTAACAGGACAGGCTTATTCAGTTTATACATTTGAACCTTTGGCATTTAGTTAAGAAGGAATTGACAGAAGGAAATATTTTCTTTCATATATCACATAATGTAAGTAAAGTCAAATCCGTGTCTGTAAATACAGTTTATCTTATATATACACATAGAAGTAAATGGTGAGAAGGAATAACACTTTAACAGTAGTTGAATTTGCAATGCCCCATGTTTCTGTTTTATTTGTTGTAGTAAATAAAACAAGTTAATCCTAGGTTCTCCTTGCAATAAATAGTCCTAAAGTGTAAAGTGAAATTACAGTTTATCTAGAAAACTTCTTTTTTTCTGTTTGATAGTGCTAATACTGTGTGAGGTACTGTGAATAGGGAATACCAGGTGAAGGTCAGATTTGTAGCGTGTAAATGAGCGAAGCAGGACATTTTCAATAGTTTATTCACTCATTGCTCTTTACTTTCTAAGGATCGTGCCTTCTGGGGAGGTGATAGCGAACATTTTCTGGATAGATTGCCTTTCTGAGCTTCAGATTTGATAATCTGAACCACGAGCGTTTTGGAGTGAGAAAAGGGTAATTCTCTGAGTTTTGATTCTGGTATTAGGAACAGTTAAGGAGGATTGTATGGAGCTCTTGGACACCTTAGGCCTCTGATACATTTACAGGGACATTTGCTCATAATTTCATTACTAAGGAGTAGAAGTCTTGTCAATGAAACAGAGATTTTACATTAAATAACAATATACTTGTGAAATACGTATGATAGTCTCGCTTTTTAACTTTGGATCTTTTGTAATGAATTAGCTTAAACTGCTATCAAAGCAATCAGATTGATTGCTGCAGGTTTCATCTGTCATGACTGTTATAAATGGAGGGGTAACAATGCTGATAATTAAGGCCACATTACATATTCCAGCATTATTTATATGTCTGTTGGAGTAGTTTATAGATGAATAGAATAATCAATTCTTATTACTTGTTATTACGTTTATGTCTCTCTTAAAAAGAATTAATATGCAGGTTTTGTTTTTTTAACACGAGAGAAAAATGCATGTGACATTTAACCAAGATACCCTGAGGAAGTGGAAAATAAGGTACATGAATGCTCCATCACATCAAAAGTATGGTAATAGGTAGCAGTCGATTATCTAGAAATACATCACTGTTTCTTAAAGCTGGCAGCTACTGATCAGAGGACTTATCCTGTAAGGGAAATAGAGAAATATGAGCTACATTACCAGTTTTTTAAAATGCTTTAACAGTATTGGTGGTTCACTTCAGTGTTTGCTCTAAAGGAGGTTTGCTGCTTTTTATACGCCATTCAAAACTACTGATGGACAAATTTCTGGAATCAGTGATATTTCTTGCTATTAGTTGCTAGTTCTTAAATAGCAGAAATACACTGAAGTTGAGGAAAAAAAGCAACTACCTGCCACTTAGTTAATGACACGTTGCAGTAGCTCCTGGTGGAGCTCCATTTTTGTCAGTTTTTCTTCTTTATGCTAGCCCAGTTCTGCAATATTTTAATGCCTCACAAAATGCAGTACTACTTTAACCCCTGAAGTTGTGTTTTATTATATGTGTGTTGCAGATAGAGAAGTGAATCAGAATTTGTGTCACATGCAAACTGAAGGGCAGATTCAATGGAAGAGAAAGGTGCTTTCAGTCCCCTCTCTCAGTGCTCGTTCTCCCGTGGTTCAGACTGCAGGTCCAAGCTACAACTCAAACCATGGTCTTTTGCCCAGAGGAAGTTCTCTCTAGTTCATCTTGAGCACAGTGGGTATAGCAGGTCTGCACAGTTAGTATTGGACCTTGGTGGTGTGAAGATAGTGGAGCTATTTCCAAATATTCAGATTTTAGCTGAGCATAGAACAAGCAAAGGTAAAATTACTCTCAAGAACGATAGGAATTTCATATTCCCTCTGTATGTTTTACTTCAGTGTTACGTCATCATGACATGTTTTGAGGTATTTTGTTAATGTCAGAGTTTTTAGTAAATTACAGTTAAACTAGCATCTTTTGATGGCTATGAGCAAAAACTAATGGAGCTTTTTGAATGAAGTGATATGTTATTAATAGACATCAGCTGGAACAGTGCTTACAAAGACTCAAATTTTAGGGGCTTTCAGTTCATATCTGATTGCTCTAACTCTTCCAGTGTAAATATTTTAATTAATTTATAATCTTGCTCAAAAACTCATTCAGAAATAATAATAATAAAAAATTCATTTTTAGCAGCATTGTGATACATTGTGGTAAAATTGAATCACAGCTCGTAGCATGGAATATTTTAAATATTCAGAGACAGCAACCCTAGAAGGTATTAGAGAGGCTAGAAAGAACTAGAAATCAGAGTGCATGCAGCTGACAAAGCCTCAATGTGAATCTCTGAATCAGCATTACATGAATTGTCCAAAAATATTATTAAAGCTCACTGAGGTATTAACTCCATAAAACAAGGGAGAGAAAATGAACACTAGGTAGGAAATCATGTCAGTCAGAGCTTCACTTACTAAATCCTTTTCACTGTTGGCTAAAATAAGTCAAATAATTTCACATTAAACCGATGGACACCAGCTAAATACATGGGCAGATGCTGTACCTTAGCTGACGAGTGGTAGAGTAATTTGTTAATTGTAATTGGCTTGTAAATCAGAGCCCTGAGATATGAAGACTGAAAAATGCTTAAATGAAAAGAATTTCTGTCATGCAATGTACAATAAAGTGCATTTCATCCTTCATTGCAATTGTTGGAAGGTCAAAACTCCAAAAGTACACACACAAGAGAATAGCAAAAAAAGATAATTCAAATACTGCTCCAACTGAAAATAATACGTTGCCTTTCAGCACAAATTCAGAGTGTGTATTTTCTGTACATGGGGTGATTTCAAAAAGAAACCTGAGGAGTACTAATCGGGTTTTTGCAGGGAGCAGTGCGACCTGCAGATTGTTAATCTTTGCTTCAGGCAAAGCGACTTGGCTAGCGTAGTTCCCTGGAAAAGCCCCAGCTTTCAGCCACCAAGATCTTTATGAGGTTCCTAAGGGAACCCTAACTTCTGCAACTGCTGTGTTTTTTATTAATAATAATAGCAGCAATAACAATTATTGCTGTTGTTATTGCTGTAGAAAGAGGCTGTACGAATGCATGCCATATATGGCCTCTTCCTGGAGGAATTTACAGTCCAAGAGAAGTGGCCTAAAAGTGGAAAACAGAGGATATAGTTCCACACGAACTATATATAGCCTCTCTGCCTATCTTTTGAAATAAAAACATTACCTTTTTTCTGCTTTAATTTGCATTGACCTTGATGCAGGACAGAGCACGGTGAGGAGGAGACCAAAGGCTCTGCCTCCTTCCAACATCCTCTCCATACTGCCGATAGCGGTGGTCTGTGAATCGGTCTTAAAGACGTAGTCCAGAACCAAACGCGGAGATGCATTCGCATCTGCAGCCGTTGCTGTGCTGCCCAGTTTGGCTCTCCTGTGCATCGACTTTGCATGTGCGATTGAAAGCACTCCTCCGACAGCCGAAAATTGATTTTTCACAAACGGCAATGACAGTTCAGCAGTTACATAAAATGAGGGTGAGAACCACTATGTGGAGCAGAAAGAACAGTTCTGCTCGTAGGCATTTAAAAATACATGAAGAACTGTAGATCTGAGATGAATTTGCCAGAATATATGTAAGCTGTATATCCACTTAATTTTCTATTCTTATTTAAGTGCCGGGACATTTCTGACCAATTCTGCCTTGTTACAGATGATGTTTTAATTCGCAGACTGAAGGCACTTCAGAAGTCTTTCCCCAGGAACTATATTTTTTGTGACAATAAGACTGTCATCCTACTGTTAGCAGGAAATGAGATGGATAAAATAAAATGAGAAGGAAGACCTGCTGATTTTATATGCACTGTTAACTGCTATTTGGACAATATCTCCATTTTTAGCATTGTACAGTCTAGCATTACAACCAATTCCTGCATACTAAAGAGATTCTGCATTATGAGATGATTGAATGAAAGTTTAGCATGGTATAAGACATCTCGGAAAAGAATAATGAGATAGAAAAGGAAGAAGAAGGGAACTGAAAAATGAAAGCTGTTTTGACAGAAAACAAAAGATTGCCACTTCTTATTCTAAAAGGAGATTGCAGAGGATTAATGTAGTAAAGGGAGCTGGTTTGCAGTGTAGAGGTAATGTCAAGCTTCTTGGGTTACATTTGGAATAGCCACGTGCACTTTGATGTGATTGTCAGCTAACACAGGTGGGTTCAAAGCTCGGTGAAACAAGCAAAGCAGTCTCATCATTATTTTAGTATCACTATTTTGGGTGCACGTGAGTATTTCCTCATGTTCATGAAAACTCCTGGGGAAATGTGCGTGGTCCAGGTTCCAGAGGAAATGGAGGAATAGGAGGAGCACCTTTACTCACCGTATATTAGGTTTTTAAAATATATATAAATATGTCACAGCCTAGACACCACAGAGAGCTATTCGAGATAAAGACGTAACTGACCATGAGTTAAATTAAACTTGATCATTAATTTGAAGTTACAACCACTCAAGAAGCCACCTTTTGCATATCTTCCCTCCTAAAAAGTGTTTATGTGAACAGAACAATTTGCTTTCAGGTTGATGGTCATCAGTTTGTGAAAAGGATTATATGACGTGGTGAATAGCATAGGTTTTATCTCAAGGATTTGGGAAGTCTTTCTTCATGTATCCATTCTGTTCTAGTCTTTGGAAAGTAGCCTATTCTAGTTAGAAAATATGTTTTGCATTATCATGTTATTCTTTTCTACTATCAGCTCCAGAGGCAACAAAAATTATGTAATACTTAGAAACCTTCTCTTGTATAAAGCAATTATTTGTAGCTGTCTACAAAAGCTGAAATAAAGGTAAGGGAACTTTGCATACTGAGTCCTGGGAGAGCATTTTATAATCTCCTTGGCAAACGAAGCACTCGTTTGGCTTTTTCAAATAATAGAAATTAAAAAAAAAAAAAGGCACAGAAAAGCCTTCCCTCCACCTTCAGGGATAGTTACTTAGAGTAAATTAAAATCAAGGCTGAAAGAAGATCATGCTGGTAATGTAATTCTACGGAGATTATCACTTTTATGTATAATAAAACAATATATGAAAATTTGAAAGCGTAATCCTTAGGCATCCCTTTCATCTGTTCATTCAAATGGAAGCTCTTTGCCTTTGAGTGTGAACGAATTGTTACTGAATGCAGCAACTGAAATTCCTGCCTATTATAAAGATCCCTCTAGAAGCTCCAAAAAAATGACAACAAACTCACCGATGCAAATCTAGTACTCAGCACAGCTGCCGGGGAAGGTGGTGGAAAAGGGCATGAAAGAAATCGGAAGCTTCTGAAGACTTCCAGGAGGGAATGACCACAGTT
>NW_010414353.1:72272-155615 GCF_000710305.1 Buceros rhinoceros silvestris
AGATTGAAACAAGACTAGTGATGACTGCTTATAACTTGCAGTCATTTCTTCAAATATGGTCTGCACCAGATTTTCTTTTCATCTAGAAGACAATACAATACTTAAATAGAGCAAACAAATTTATTTAGAGTTACTTTTTATAGAAGTGCAGTGCAAAACAGTCTTGGCAGATTTTCTTCCAATCTTTAGTCACAACTTTCAAAACAAATTAATTTTCCAAGCCAAATATACAGGTGGATTAAAAGGTGGTAATTTAAGAGACAGGTTTAACTTCTTTATTTCTAATTTTTCCATTAACCTGCCATTGTGAGCTGTATTGCAAAATTGCTTTTGGAAAAAGTTCTGATTTTCTTTTATTTTAAGAGTAAATGTCAGGGTTTTATCTTTTGGCTGCAGTCTTAGGTAGAAAATACAACAACTGAGAGAATTAATTCTGTTACACACACAGCAACCTCAGCATTAAAGCTACAGTTTTGACTTAGCCAGTGCTGAAATACGTGAACAATGTTATGTATGTCCTTGAGCTCTGAAAACTGAGGTCTGGGATGAGAACAAGTGCAGCTCCTCTGGAGGATGTGGAAAGGCAGCCTGCAGAAAGGCTTATTTATGTGTTGACCTGTCTGTTGTGAAAATAGGGAAGAAAGCCAATCATGCCCAATTCTGTAGACATTCTGACAGCTAAAGTAGGCATTAACAATTTCCAACACATGGCATGGGGAATGAAAGTCTCTGAGCTCCACAACCGAGAGTTTCCTGGCTGAAATGGAGGAGCAGTTGAAGGTAGCTCGTAGAAAAACCTATTTTATCATCCACACTGTAGGGACAAAATGCATAATATTACAAAAAACTGGGGAAGAAGTCATGTCACAACTCAAAAATAGTAACATGTTCTGGCTTCACGTCTGAACACTTCTGAGGTTTTTTGGCCTTTACACAGGGATTTTCCTGGCAAAGAAGGATCAGTTTTTACTGTAGAGGTTCTGCCAATATGTAATAATCTTCTGTTGCTTTGAATAGACTTGGTACATAAAAATAATTTTGTTGCTAATATATTGGTGCAGAACTAATCGCTCTGGATTTTGACTGGTACAAGAGCTGCCAGAGCCTCACAGCGTTATCCTGTCAGACGCAGGTTTCGCGGGGTTCTCCTGCACATCCCCGTGCAGCCTCAGCCAGGCTCATCAGGGAAGACTTGCTCATCCCCCTGTTATTTCTGTAAAGGACTCAAACAGGGCTCTATCGATTTACACAGAACTCCTTTGCAAAGTTAAAAAGATGATGATTTTCTTGCTTAGGCCTTCAGAGGGAATGAAGATTTTTGTATGAATAATTCTGAACTAGAGTAAGTTAAGATGGAGAAGTAGAAGATGAATGTTTTCAACAGCTGCTAATATAATTTTCATGCATTAAAGATGTGGTCAGGTATTTGGAGAGGCATCAAGTTTCCCTAAAATGAAAAACAGAGTCAAAGGCACAGGAAAGAATGCCATTCCTTAGAAAAACTGATGAGAGAAGGAAATACATATTTTCACTTTGAGTATTTTTCAAGAATTCTGTGTAACTGGTACAGCAGCAAAGCCAGTTTAACACATTAAAAGTGAAATTGTATGATAAATGTGAAAACAATTTTGACTTTAATTTTGGAGCCAGAAGCTAATATTATCTTCACTAGTGTGAATCTGTATAAACAGTTTTCTCCACTGTTTATACTGCTTACATTTGATTTGATTTTAATTAATAAAATAATAGACATATGCTCTCTGACAATAGTCATTGCTAAGCATTTAACATAATGGTGGCCTAGACAATAATAATTTCATTATTATTTTTGTAGTTGTGGGTGGTAATAAAAATATTAATTGTGCTGTGAAAAGCAAAGATCCAGGGCGATACCTGATGATAAGGAAAGACCATGTCATATCTGCAGCACCTCCACTGTACAGGCCAGGTTTACTCAAGGTATTAAACTCTTGTCTTCACTGTCTCTACACTAGCATTCTCTTTTCACTTACATTTAGGTTATAAAGTTTCAATGAAAAAGAGAAAGAATTAAACCTTGGGCTCTGACACCAGTGAAAAATGCTACTTTTGAGAGGAAAACTTGTACCAATGGACATTTTTCATAGGGTCTCACTACTATCAGTGATCTTCAACTGGGAGCAATTTTCTATCTGTTGCTGTTGTCATAATATTTGCGTCACTCCAGTGTCTGCCAGATTCCTTCTCTTTCTCTTTCCTTGGCATTGTCCGTCTGTGGGAATTCGTGGTTGGGAGCTGCAGGTCCTGGGCAGACCTGCAGCAGGGGGGATGGTTATTCAGGGGTTGGGTGTCCCTCCATACTGTTCCCCATTAGTGACATGGAAGTAATGTGCGTACAAGAGCACTGCTGTGATCCTGCTCAGCCAGTGGAGAAAAATTGTAGTAATTGGGTGGTGAGGCAGGAGCTGGCGCTAGGTGTGACGGCAGAGACAAAGGGAACAGGAAATCGCCATAGGGCGTCATATGCTCCTTCTCAACCTTAATTTTGATTGCAGCTGTCAGTGTGGCATTATGGTTCTTGAATGTGCTCTTTTATTGAGCTCAGTGTGTTGGAGAGATTTTTTTGAAACTGAAACAATGCTGGAAAATGATTGGCATAAGGTTAGCTTTAGACACATTGCAGTTCCTGAGACAGTTCCACAAGAAACAGCAACGTTAACTTACTGACGAGGGGATTTCTGAATTAGTTAAAATTTGCATTTTTCATCTATGTCTTGTTATAACTTTTTTATGTGAGTTAGAAGCTGTAGGAGATACAGCTGAGAGGGCATATTCCCTCAACTCTAGTTTCTTACGCTCCGTTTTTCTTTTGTCTATTTAAGTTCCTTTAATGCCACAGTCGTGTTCTTTTGCAGTATTAAGGACAGTATACTTGTACAGGTTTGAAATGCTTTAGGAGAAAATGTTAAAATAGTATTGCAGGAGAAAGAAAATATACTGAAGTTAACAAAAAGTACATCGTGAGCATCTTGTATCAAAAATATTGTTTTGTGGAGGCGCAGAAACATAACTGACTATTGACCCCTCTCTGTGGCCATAAGTATTGCTCAGGATTGAGAGGGATGGATTTTCTGTCTGTATGCAGGTACCACAGACGAACTCTTCTTGCTTTAGTTTGAACAAAGCTCTTCAGAGTAATTTTATGTATTTTGTTTTGAAGTTTATGTTATTTGTTGAGTATTTTTTAACCTTTAATAGGGCTAGTATTGGCTTAGAGTTATAAAGTGAAACTATGCTGATTTTGCACATATAGTGAATAAATTAGTAGTTTTACGGCTATGCTAATGTTTTTAACACATACGTGTCATAGCCATTATTTTTTTGTTGCATGTTCTTCTAAACTTGGATGTTATCTTGATATTTTCTCCTGCATGAATTTATAAACCACACAGAAATGTGTAGCACTAGGCCACAGAGAAGTAAACTCAAACATCCAGGTGTATATATATATATAAAATGTTCATGTAATAATCAATTTAATAACACTTCACCAAAATAATCATAGGTACATTGTGACTCATTTTTCTGAATTCATTTAACATGCTCTGAGCAGCCTTAGATTGAGATTTGTGAAATTATTTCAATCCATCTACTTACATGGCACATTTGAAAAGGTGAGATTTGCATTTGAAAAGGATGAATCAAAACTAAAAATAGATGGGATCAAGATTCTTCCCCTCCCAAGGGTCTGGAGTCATTTACTGTAGCCATTAACATCTAACATGATTTCAGGTGAAGTGTTTCCTCAATAAACTTGAGTCACCTTTTTGTTTAAGAAAATGAGAAAGAAGGAGTGAAATCAGTGTCAGAGAGATGTCAGAGAGCTTTTTTTGTTTGTTAAAGCTTTCACACATACTTACATTGGTTTTAGATTGTTCATTATTATTATTGTTTTCATCAATGAAAAAGAAATTTGGGATGCAATCTATCTAAATCTTGCCCAAATGAGGACTGTGTTTCCTAAAACTTGTCTAAATCCCAGACAACATCACAGTCTGAATACTTGCCAGGCCTGTCTCATCTTATACCCAAGTTCTTTAAGAATGTCCTCCTTAGGCTGAAAGTTTGATAAATACTAATCTTCACTTTTGCATGCTCAGAACTATCTGCTTGAACAGAATGGACAGATCTATTTGGACTTTTTTTATAATTCTGAGTTTAAGTAAACAGACAATGAGCTCCAATACGGTGGGAAAATCTGAAGAATACAGCCCTTTTTTTAATAACCCACCAGATAAAGCACTTACCCGAGGGATGAGGTGGCCAAGTTCTGGGTTCTGCTGAGACTGATGATTCTTTAGCTGCATGCTAGGAAACTGCCTATACCAACCAATCTAATGTTGACTGCAGAGGGTGATGAAGCTTATAACGTGTCTATGAAATAGAGACTGAACCAGAAATCCTCCTTCCTAGGCTGATTCTAACAACCAGATGTGTCCCCTTCCATCTGGCGCTAGGGAGGATTTTTCTTAGGTGGTTTCTTAAAGGAAGACATTAGCAGGATAACCATATCTGGAACTTTTATCAGCATTCGTTTGAGGGGTTTGTGGTATTTTACTGCATATGGCATAAAAGCAGAAATTCTCTTCAGTTATGTGGTATTTAGATAATTACAGATAATTGCATGGCCAAGTTCTATGAACTAAAATGTTATCGTATCATCTAAAATCTACAAAATTGTGTAACGATTATGTTTGGAGTTATTATTTCAAGTATAATTACCACGAGATTGGCAGTGCATGTAATTGATGACTAATCATTGGAGTTTGTCTTCATAGTCGTTTTTCCCTGTTGTTGTAAAGTGCTTTGTCACAACATTTAAGTATAAAGATAACATAAATTGACCTCCACATGTGTTATACTAGACCTCCAAATAGTTATTTCCACCGCAGTACTAGATCCTTAGTGTTCTAGAGGCATAGTTTCATGAAGAAAACAGAGAAGGGACAGTGTGCTGTGAATGGGGGAGAAGTGAAGCAACCTTTAAATAGACACCAGCTAGTGAGATAACTTTTCCACAGCCCTCCAAAGGAACCCTTTATTATTCATTAAAGCTAGTTTGTAACTAGCTAAAATTCTGCTAAGGGTAAAGTCTTTCAAAATCTCTTCACATCATCTACTGTCTGTGTTCCATTGTAAGGAAAGTTGGATTAACTAAATTTCATACAGAGGAGAAGATTCTGTAGTTCACTCTTGGATTCTAAATGAACAAAGCTCCTTTTTTTTTTTTAATATTACTTATATAGGACACATTTTTGTCAAACTTCCAAGTGATTTAACAGTGGTTTTGCTTCTCTTTTTTTTTTTTTATTTTGTTTGTTTGTTTGTTTTCTACTATTTATCAGGTTTCACCTGGCAAGATGATTATACACAGAATGTTATTGGTCAGGAACTCTCAACCATTCACAAAATCCACAACAGACACCCCGATATATTTGCATCTGAAGAATCTGGCACAGGAAGGTAAGTCTACAATGGTGTTTTTGCCTGGTAGGTTTATGGGAGGGTTTGTCGAAAAAGAGATTGGCCCTGCAGCTGTATTAAACACATCACCAAACCCATTATTTATATGATAAAGGGAAACCAGTATAAGATAAAGGGAAACCATTCTTACAACAGCATTGAAAACATCAGTAGGAAAACAGCAAACAGAATGAGTTAAAACCCTCAACCCTCTTCTGATTATCATTGAGTTTAGAAAATATGGTTTCTATTGGTAATTTAGGTGTTAGAATTAAAAACATCAGGTCTTTTATCAAGTTTATGAGGTGTCTGTTGTTAGTTCATCCAGCTCTTCTTCTGACTGGCTGTAAAAGCAGATTTATACAGCAGCTCATCCACAGCAGACATTTTATTCTTGAACAAGCCAACAGAAAGAAACAAAAAGAAGTATTGAATGATATTCTGAGCAACTAATTATACTTTCAAACTCATATTCTTCCAAAACATAGTTGTAATTGATTAAACATTCACAGATTCTCAGCTTTAGTTGCAAAATTTGTCCAGGAAGAAGAGATTCATGGAAGTTCCCATGACAAAAAACAATGTTGGGACATTTCTATTTATTCCTTGCATTATAGAAGCCATTTTCCTCATGGCTTGTAAGTTATTGAGGGGTGACTTAGCAGTTATTGGTGGCAAGAGACACACCTTCTACAGTTCTGTGGAGTGATATGGATGTAGGACCTGCAATTATATCGTCTTCATATACAGAAAAACATAGAACTATACTCTTTATCTGGTCTATTCTGTCCTGTAGATTTTTAAGTGTAACCTAACCACACGAACCCCAGAAGGAAATTTTCAAATGCATAAAATTTTAGGAACACTAAAAATGGTAAATTTTGCTTTCTTCTACATTATTTTAAGAAATGCAATTTCAAAATTAGTGAAATTGAAAGTCCTTTTTTGTAAGAAAACTTTCTTCGTAGTGAGACAAAGCTTGAGCTTCTAGACTGGATGGGCAAGATATTGAATGTTGGCGTTTAGATCTTCATTTCCTGCAGTATGTAGTTTGCATATACCGCAGAACCATTTCTTTTCTAGATTGCTCTTTTATGGAGATACAAGTGCTTTGTAATTTATACTGCCCAGTGGCTCCTGCTGTGTTTGCCTCTCTTTTGATTTCATTCGCAGAATTTGACCTTGTGCTTCATTGATTCAAAATCATTCCTTAAAATCACAGCACCATACATTTCAGGAGTGCAGAAGAGACTTAACTTCTAAAGAAGATACTGATCTGTAGATTATCATAAAGTTGATAACATGGTTTAATCCATAAACATGTTTTCACTGCTTAGATGGAAAAATTGCCAACACTGTATGGATTTCTCTCTGTACATGGAATCAGAAATTTTTTTTAATATCTTCTGGGAGCTTTGTTTTTTTAGAATGAGTGTATCTAAAACTTTTATTCAAGAGGGTAGGACAAAATAGGCCAGATTTCCACGAGATCAAGACTGTGTTCTGCAGTGTTCCAGATTCATAGTTATATAAAAATAAAACATGAGAAGATATAAGAAATAGTTCTTTATTTAGACTGAGAACGGATGATCGCTCTCAGGAGTTCCTGTTGTGATCAGCTAGAACTCGACATTAGAAAAAAAAAATAACCCACTTTGTGTATTGACACTTGAGGAACATCAGAATTTCAAATGTGTTCCATTTACAGCAGTTCCTATTGTGGATAGATTTTCTGATGTTACCAAGCTGTGCTTCTGAAAGCATTATCTTATGTGCCAACAGTTTAAAGCATTAATTGATTTTTCCGGTTGTCCATTTGCAATATATTCTGTAGGTCAGAGAACAGTAGGAACTTTTTCTTTGGTGGGTTGTAGGTTCTGATCAAGTTTGCTGTATGCTCAGTGTGCTCAATGTGCTTGCTAAAACCTGACCAGATAATAAATAATTAAAAAGGCAACAGTGTGGGTATCTAATTATCAAAGAAACATTATGGGAGGAAGACCTTTTATTAAGTGTAACGTGTGTAATAAGACAATATGAAGTCATACTAATGACTCATTAATCCCCACAGAGTTAGTGAGAGCAAGAAAATAGACTCAGACACTTGAAAGGTAAATTGACTTAGTCTAAATTAGTGTGTAATAAATCTGATGAAACAGAAGACATGGATTTCATCTTAAAAAGATGCTGAAACTGAGAGCTTGATTTCAAGATGAAAGTTCTTTCTTTGGTGTCTAACTAGAGTGTACATAGTATTTCCTGAGCCCTTATTAAATTTAAAAAAACCCTCCACTCTTGAAAGAGGATCCAAGATAAAGGAAGAAAGTCCATTCTGCACACAGGGAATAAATGTCAGTCGTGTTCATTGGTGCAATTAGGCAAAGCCACAAATGTTTCCAGCAAACTTCAATGTATGAAATGGGGTACAGCGTTGTTTCTGTAATAAAACCATTATTAAGTCACTAATAAGATTCTCACAGCGTTTAAAAAGGAGAAACTTTATTCTAAAAAGAGAGGCATCTATTAACTGGGAACATTCTAGAAATATGTGAGGTGCAGTGATTTAGATATTTCCACGTAACAGCTTCTAAAGTGCTGATTTTTATAGGAAATATGTAGTTATTTCTGTGGATAAATAATTTTATATGTCATTGGTTTTATATCCTAAATTTCATTGTATGCAAAGTCCTTTTTCAATTTAAACACTGAACTAAAACTGAAAATAAGTGCACAGTAAGAACTCGGCTGTCAGTCATTGCTCCTGCTCACCGGGTGTTTTTATATGTTTGCCTTTCATCCATTTTCTAATATCACTTTATGAAATTTAAGAAAAATATTTTAGTTTAGTTGTAATAGTAGCTTATTTAGTGAATTTTACTTTCTGTGTTAATGAGGTGAACAACAGTAATATATTGGTGAACTACAAAAGTTTAAAGAAAACTTTCAGGTGTATTCATAGGATTTTATTAAAGTAGTGATCAAATGAAATGTGATGCTATGTTAGACACATATTTTAATTGTTTAAGATTTATAGCATAAAATATGGAATATAATATGGAATATAAATATGGAATTTAAACACAATTTGAGTTCAATTCCTGTCTCCTTTAAAAAAATAAGAAATCTCAGACCCCAGATTTTGCTTCTACCACCAGTGTGCGTGATTATATACTGCAAATAATGGCTTGAATAGCTAACCTAAACTCTGTTCTTTATCTGTGCATTCAGTTCCTGTTAGCTCCAGTGGAAATCCTTGGGGCAGAATTTGGTCTGGTATTTCCATTTTCCCTTTCTTTTCTAGGTTAGTGAAGAAAGGAGAATATAAGTGTCAGAGTTAATTGATGAATCAAAGAATGTCTGAAATTGGGATACCTTCTGTGATGAGAGCTTCTTTGGATTAGTTCATCTCTGTCGAAGCAGAAAGCATACTTCCCAGCTCTTTCTAAACGTGCAGAACAGTTTTAGTCTGGCTTTAAGTTGAAAAGGAGGTGGATAACTTTATCTGCATGTCCACCCTACATCCTAAGGCAGAACTTAGAGCTCTGGAATAAGAGAAGAGAATGAATAGCATGAGGACGAAGCAAGAATTATGGTGAATTAGATTGCCATAGCGCTCTGTGCAGTGAACCTTCATTTTACTATAGCTTGTGTGCCTCTTGTGTAGCTGGTTTTATGCTGGGGAGATGTGGAGGATTCTTCTGCTGCTTCAAAGTGAGCAACCCCGTGAGGACTATTTGTTGCAATGCCACCACAGTAAATTAAATTATGAAATATATTTATTGGTATTAAATTAGTTGGGACATGCGTTTGATACAGCTGCGAGCATAGAAGGAAGTCTGTTACTCTATGCATAAAGCAATGTAGTTAAACCTAAGGCTTGGAAGTGCTCACTTCCAAAGCCACTTTCGATGATCTACCAACAGTCCTGGCTAATGGGGGAGGTACCAATCAACTGGAGGTTAGCCTGGAGAAAAGGAAGCTCGGGGGAGACCTTATTGCTCTCTATAACTGCCTGAAAGGAGGTCGTAGGAGGTCTCTTCTCCCATGTGAGAAGTGACGAGACGAGAGGAAATGGCCTTAAGTTGCACCAGGGAAGATCTAGGTTAGATATCAGGAAGAACTTCTTTACAGAGAAGGTTGTGAAGCATTGACACAGGCTGCCCAGGGAGGTGGACGTGTCCCGATCCCTGGAGGTGTTTAAGAGACGTGTAGATGGGGTGCTGAGGGACATCATTTAGGGACCCTGGCAGTGCAGGGTGAACAGCTGGACTTGTTGATCTTGAAGGTCTCTTTCAATCAGTTGATTCTGTGATTCTATTGAGAGCTGGTACATACATAAGCACCATGACATGGGCCGGTATAATACATGTATATATAAAATTGTACTTACAGTGGCACTGAGATATTGAATGTCAAAGGAAGCCTCATAGTCCTGAGTTGGAAAGCTGTTCCACCTGGAATTATTCTTCACTGAAGAAGTGTGTGGGCATGTGGGTAGGAAAAGGTGACACCAAAAAGATGATTTCCCTCAAAACAACGTGTCACTCACAGGGAATGATGCAGACTGGGAGCCCGTTCTCTGCTTTCTCGCACAAGGAGTGAAATAGTTACTGGTGTTGACATTTAAATTATCATATCATTGACATGTTGTTGAGATAGATGAGGAGAGCCGGTAATAATTCAGATTCATTGCATCCAGCACTCTGAATGCTGCTGTTGTTTAATCACATTTTTAGCTTTTCTTTGCAAACATCACCAAGATCTGTCCAAAACACTCAGGAAAAACTGCTATTCTGTGAATCCGAGACACGGAAGAAGATCAGATCATCATCATCCAGCAGTATTTTTAAGTCTTAGAACCATCTCAGATTTTGTTGGGGTGCAATTTAATCATGCATATTTTCTTTTTACAATGTTTTCTTTTCTTCCAAATATGGCTTTGCCTTAATGTATCCATTTTGTTTGATTTATTGTCAAATCATTAAGCTTGAATTGTTAAAAATGCAAGATTTTTTTTGACTGCTTTTGCTGGAACATTTAAAATTCTATACTTTTGTGATTGCTAAACTTTTGAGTGACATTTTTGTTATCTCTGAAATTAACTGCGGTGGTTTTAGTGGCTTTTTAGTTGTGCTCTTTGTACTTTATACAGGCTGGTAACTTTCTTTTCCTGTGCAGGACTTTGGGACAGAATGCAGATAATGAAAGAAATTACGGTCTGGAAAATGCTGTCAGCTTGGCCAAGTCTCTTCAGCAATATCTTAAATATCTCAGTATTCTCTCCCAGTCTGCAGCTACAAACTTGTATCCAAGGAAGACCACTGACAAAGCTTCTGTCAAGGTAGTATTTTTAATGTAGTGCCTGCGTGCTGTGATTTTGGCTTCTTTCTCTGAATTCTTCTTATTTCTCAATTTTCCCTCCTGTCTCAAGACCAGACATGTTTCTTACTGCTTCGTCCAATTGATTATCATAACTGGACAGACTCAAGTTCTCTCCAAGTGGGTTGAGTCAGCGTCAGCGTTAGAAATGATAGGGCCTTTCTAGAGCATTTTACCTTCATTAGGGATGGATTGTATGTGAAGAAGGAGTAAGAATGGGATAGAAATGATAATATCTTCACCTTCTTCTTACAGTATCTGAACTGCTCCTCTCCAAAAAGCTTTCTGAACTGCCCTGTGAATTTTTGCTGGAGTTTATGTGGCTTAGAGTACTATTAATTTAATCTTTGAGCAAATTTTGATAATGAATCTGGTAAATCGTGCCTCAACGTTTCCTACTACATATTGATCATAAAGGAATCCTATAATGACCAATTAAAGTTCATATGTATATATTATAAATATACAGATAGCTAGGAAGATAAATCATAACCATTAAATCTTAAGTATTGGCTATGTTAAAAAAAAACACACTAATGGCTATTTGAAAACCAAAACATTTTTTTTTCCTAAACAGAATCAGTCTTGTTCTAAGACAGAACTTGATAGATTTATAAAAGTAATTGGATGAAGAGGTCCATATGACAGGCCCTTATAGTCTTTTGCTAGAAAACCACGTTTAACCAGAGCACTCTATTATCTTAAAGAAATAGGCTGCTGTTATAGCCATCCTTCCAAAAAAAAAAAAAAAAAGTGGTATGTGTTATTTGCATGAATGCAGTGTAAATGCCACAACCTTAGCTAAAAAATATAGTGAGGTTTTGGGGAAAAAAAAACAGGCAAAGAAAATATAATGTCAAAGCCAAACTGTTAGGCTTTTCTTTTCCAAGAACTAACTCAGAACCTCAGAACAACTGCAGCGTATCTGCAACAGCAACTCCCAACAACAGTAACAGTGGTATTAACTATTTAGTCATGGTCTAACTGAAATGTTAACAGAAATGTCAGAAGCCACAAGTTGCCAGTTTCACTGATTGGCGTATATAGCACTTATGGTTTGTGGAGTGTGTCATGAGGTGTTCATCTGGGGGGAGAGAAACTTGCAGGCAGTGGCAAGGCAGCTCTGGGGATGGATGAGTGACCACTTCTCCTCCGCTCATGGGTGCTGACTGCAGTGGGGATGCCCTGCTTTGAATCACTGGCTTTCAGAGACAAGAAAACTTGCTCAAGAAGTATTTCAGTGGGTCTGGTGCTGTCATGCAAGTTCATAAATAATCCATATGGCTGAGACCTTCTGTGGGGAAGCCTGCTGTGATAACACCACCCACCAACCTTATCGAGTGTTGCCATGGAGATGGGTACTCTGAAGCCTGGGGGCGTGGGATAAAGAAGAGAAAATCTGGAAATAAAGCACGTATAGGAGCAAACCATAGACTTCTATTTACTAAGGAACATTTTAAAGCAACAGACATTGAGTCAGATGAGTTACGTATAATTTAAAATTTAAAAAAAGAGGAAAAATTAATGATCAATTATATCCCTGTCCTCTGCAAATCAAATGCAACTGCTATTCTTTAAAAAGAAAGAAGAGGGATGCTGTATTTGTACCTTGATTCTTTGAGTCATTAATGGAATAACATATAAACAAAAGAGAAAACAGGATTTTTGCTGTTCCAGGAAGCAGAAAAAAAACCCTGTAAAATTTAGTTATTTGAAAAGAGTAGGAAGGAAAATAACGGCAAGAGCTGCATACCATATGATCATACCACTTGACAATGGCTATCTTATGCACTTTAATTGGATGCTTCAACAAAATCTTGGTACCTTATTTTTGTATTTCTTGTATGAATAAATTATGACCCTACATTAAATAATTGTGGCACAGTCTTATCTTTTTAATCTTCTTTACTTTTCTGCTAAAAATAAGAGTAAGACAGAGGTGCTTTACCCTACTTAAACTTAGAATTGCAGCTTTTGGGCCTTTGCCCTTAAAAAATAATTTTCTTTCAAGTATATATTTACCTGTGACTTCATCCTGGTTGTCGGGTAGTAGGAGATGTAACGCTGCTCTGGTTGCTTTGATACGTTACCTGCTATGAAGTATAGATGAGTCTTGCAGAAAATTAGTGCTTCTAGGCACACTTCCTAGGCAGATTCTGACATGTTACAAAGCTATTATCAGAGGATATTGGCGAAGAGTAAAACAAAAGATGAAAAAAGACAAAGAGGTTTTTAAAATTATACTCAAAAATTGTTATTTGGTATGCTAAAATAAATATTTTTAATCAAAATGTTTTACAAACTTTTGGTCTTTAGTTTTCCTACTATCTCTCACATGTATTACCAGAATGAAACTATAGAGCTTCAACATTAACAAGTAGACAGCATACACAGAATTATGCATAAAGTTGCAAAATTAGACATGGCAGAATCCAGAAACAAGTAAGTCTTTTAATGTTTCCCTTGTTCAAACAGTTGTCAGCTTGAGGCTCGATACAACAGTAAAATAATGCTATTAAATCATATGGTGGACCAAAATTCCTATGATTTCTACCATTTACTGCAAGAGCTTCTTTGAGTTCACTTGAAGTCCACGACTAACTTGGAGTTTTTTCTCAGTATTTAGACAGGACTTGCTGCAGGCTGTAATTCAGCCAGTTGACAATGACTCCGCCAGTGGATAAATAGCAGTAAATCAGAAGATTTTGTGGGAATGTTTCGTGAAGATTACAGTTGTAAGGAACATTTTGCTTTAGTTCAGCTGAAGAGTTGTTGAGAAAATACGCACTTGGTGGCATTTGTTACTTAGGCATTAGCTAGGGGATTTTTGAGTTTGGTGTTTTGTGTCGTCCCCCCCACCCCCTCCCCCATTTGGGCTTAATGAAGGTTTTACCATTCACAAGATGCATTATCAGTCTTGGTGATTCCTTTCCACCAAAACTGGATTAATATGGAAAATAACATGTATCCAGGCACATGCACATGATGAGAAAGCTTGGTTTATCTTATCTACTGAGGCAGTAAACAGAGAGGCTTCAAATCTCATGTGAATTCCCTCACCCTTCTCCCCTCCAGTTAGAGCATAGAAATATCCCCTCTCATAGAAAGAAAATCCAAACCAAAACTATTAACCGTTGACATTCCTACAGAAACTGAGAAGCAGTTTCCATGGGTTGGAAGGGACAGCACACAGCTGGTGTTACTGAAGCCAGTCAGCTGTAAAAGGAGGGTTTGCTTGCTTTGCTGCTTACGGCAGCCCTGCTGGTGAGCTCTGTGTGAGCCTTTGCAAAGCAGAGGCATGTGGGGAGCCTTGAGGAAATCTTTAAGTAAAGGAGCTGGAAAAAGAAAAAAAAAGCTATGTCTACAGTGGCTGTTACAACAAAGCAAAAAAGAGAGGCAGTAAATATGATCAGTATGGAAACAAATGCTCCCGTTGTTTACTTGTCATCAACCGTGAGCCAAGGCAGTGAGGAATGATCTTACATTATGGTTTTTAAAAGACCAAATGCCTGTAGTTAAATAGTATCAGGAGATTCCAACTATAGTGCTTTCATCTGACCAAGAATAATTTTTTAATTATCACAGAAGGAGAAAAGATTTGAAATAGGATCCAAATGTAGGGGGAAAAAAAAACCCAAACCCTTCATCTGGAACTGCTTGGTTTTTTTTCCTTGAACTAGCTAACATTTTTAACTGGAACCGCTTGCTTTTCTCTTGCACTGGCTGCCATTTTTACATATTCTCTTGCCTTCTGGTAGCCTGACTTGTTAAAATTTTGATGCCCCAGTCTGGCAAAAGTGCACTCCTTTGGTAACATAGCCCTGTGTGCTGGGCCCATTTCAGACACAGTGGCTACAGCACACAGCAGTCGCATCCACCACACCACATAGCTGGACACTCTCTTCCTCATGCTTCTGATCTTCCAGCTCCACTCTGTGGCTGGATACTCCATTGGCTCCCCAGGGAACCTTCCGGGCAAGTTAGAGGAATAAGGGGATTGGCCACTACACTTGTGCTAGTGCTGCATTTCCTGTTGCAGGTGTTTCTGGTTTATGGTTTGGGTTTATGGCTAGAAGTTTCATGTAATTGCTCTTATTCCTTCCCCTGACTTGCCCTCTGAGGTCTTCAAACATGGGTCCTACCTGCTGCTAAGGTCTTCCTCAGGCTGGTATGCCATTCAGGCCCTAGTATGTACTATAGGGAGAAAGAGACAGTTATTTCAGAGTCCTCAGGGAGTTTCATCCATTTTCTGCTGTTTCTGTTTCTTTGGGTTTTAATTACTTAGATTAATTTTTAACGTTGATCTTATGTATAAATACTGCGATTGCAGGAATCTCCGAGTCTTAGGGATTAGAAATCTTAAAGCAAAGGGTTTTGGAAAAGCTAGAACCTTTACATGAAAGAAGTTGCTAATAAAGATAAAGGTCCTTGCAGAATCATGAAGGAGAAAGCCAGAAAGTGACTGGTTAGTGGCCGAGAGGTATGGCTGGTTGTTAGAGCAGAAGTACAGTGGCTCTGAAAGGGGAGAAGGTGCAAATAGAAACCATTGTGGCAGAGTCAGTTTTCTGGAATCTAGAAGAGTATGAAAGTTAGAGAAGGCATTTGGTAAAGGTTATGTTTTGGTCCTCAGTGCAAGAGGGAACCTTCCACCTATTTTCTCCTTTCAGATTCAGGGAAGAGTACTCAGCTTTGCTGGGTTGAAAATCAATTGTCTGATGCTTTGTAATTGATCTACTGAAAGAACTAGGATGTGTGATAATTATTAAAAACATTACTTTTTCTTTTAAAAAACCTGAGTGCATAAAAATGAACTCTCAACTTATCTGCAAATAGTAATTACTGTGATTAACTAGTAAGAAATTATGCATTTTAATCTGGAGCTTTAATTCGAAAAAGCAGGACCCTTATTTATCTAAACTGATTAAAACACAGTACTGAATGAAGCTCATCAGATATTGATTTGATAGCTGACTGCTGAAAACTCAAAAACCTTTTTGCAAGGTATATGTTTAAACTCTGCTTATACAAATGAAAAAATTAGTATTACATATATGTGAGATTATGTATAAGTAAGGAAAATGTAATTCACCCTGTGCATAAACACTGTCATAAAAATATCAGGAATAATTGATAAAGGAATGTCTCCCTGAAGCTACAGAAATGCCCGTCTATTGGCATAGCTATACCCAAACCATTCAAGTGATACCTGAATGTCTCACAAGCATTGTGTTTACTTACCTAATGAGATTACAAAGCAGGAAGAACTAATACCTCTGCTTCACAGAGAATAAGATAAGTTTTTCTGAGGTCGTGCAATAATTTTGGTAAAGCGTGGATTAAAAGTTAAGCCTCAAATCCCAGACAAGTATTTCAGCCCTTCCATGGCGCTTTTCAGTAAAATAGAAAAATTAAATATCTTGAAAAAACGCCCAAAACCAATCAATCAAAAAACCCCAAACATCCCCAAAACCCAACAATCAAACAAAACTGCATAAGCACTGGAGTAGAATTCATTTGACCAAATATGGATGTTTGCATTGGTGCAAGTGAGCCTAAACTCATTTTCTGACGAGTGGAGAGAAAAAAAGGCATTTCCTCTTCATCGTAATTTGAACATATAAAATAAGACATTGTAAATGCTACTCTGTCAGCCATCCTGCACGAATCTGGTCTAGGTAACAATTTTTTCTGGGAGGATGGTACCCATACATTTGAAGAGCTAACAGAATCATGACTACAAAGCCTAGTAAAATTGCAATCAGATTGTTTTTGCCATAAATACATGGTCTGGTGATCAAATGTGACCTGTAATTTAATTTTCAAATTAATACAATTAATAATTTGTCAGGTGAAGATTCTAGTGGTAGTGCTGGTCTCTTCAAGCCGTAGACCTAATGCCTACCTTTACCTACAGCCTATTAGTTTATGTAAGATGTAGTGAAAGAATTTCCACATCTAACATAGAAATCATGATTTCCCTTATCACATAGCTATCTTGTAATTATTTGTACAATGATTTGAAGAAACAAGTGTTGTAGAAATGATATTATAAATTATGTGTGTCAAGTCTGGAGGCTTCTTTAAAAGGACAGTTAATTAATTTCTGGTAATTCCCAGATGAAACATAGATTGATATTTTAAAAATCTCAAATACCGACTGGACAGTAAGATTTGCTTCTTTTTCAGATCCTTCCCCACTCCTTCAAAATCAACTGGTTTTTGCCATATACCACATGAATGGAGTTTTTCTTTCTGTCATTTCTCCTGCAAGCTTGCTCTTTATCTTGCAAATATTTACTCACAGTACTTCAGTACACTGAGCTCAGTAAATAGAAGATGGTAGAGCTGGTACAAATTTTAAAGTGTATTCCATATTTATTTTTAGATAATACTCATCAAATGAGAGGGTAGAGTTCACAATAATTTAAACTTATTTTATCTAACCTCTGTGTGAGAGTGCTGGTCTATACATTTAAGGACAGGGCCAAATTTTTAAGAGGGGAAAAAAACTCACCTAACCTCAAGCAGTTGTCCAGCAAATGGTTGGTTGCTTTCAGGGCTTGTAAAGCAATGTCGGAGACATGGATCCTTCAGATCTCGATTCACTTGCATTTCTTTGTGTAAAGTATTCTCTAGATTCATATGTTAGAGTTATAAATATATTGAATTGGTGCTAATGTGCTCAACTTTTGGCAGATGAAGATTTTTGTGTTTCTATGTAAATCATCTTTAGATAGTGATTTAGCTCAATATACCAGCATATGCCTACAGAAAATGTGTTTAAACATCATCCACTGAAACTTTAAGTAACAGACTTACTGACATATGAGCAAACTGTTCTCAGAGAGGGAAGCTGGTATACCCTGGTATATCTATCTATCAGCACTCATCTGCACAATTTCCACAATCCATGGGGGGCTGACTGTCACTTTTCGGTTCCTAGTGGTAATATTTGGAGCTTCTGAACACTGTAGCCTGACAGAGGCAAAGTTGCCTCAGGTGTCTGTCCCCACATCTAGCCAGTAGCCAGGTGGAGCAGGTGCTGCCAATAGGCACCACAGGACCCATAGTCCGACTCCAGTTCTTGGCACTCAGCCCACTATACACACACATGCACACAGAATAGAGCTTCTCACCTGGAAGAACAGTTAGAAATGGAGTTTACGGAGAAGACAGGACAGGCTGTGGTGATCAGACAGAAGGCATAGTCAGACCTGGCCAGCCCTCTTACACGCTACCAGTGCCTTTTACTCTCTTTTCCTGCTGTTCCCCGATCCCACTTGGTCATCTCTCTCTGGTCCTTTATCTAAACATCCCGTAATATACCTTGTTCAATGACAAGATGATCTTGACATTCCATAAGGTATCCCACGTCCTTGTAGGCAGTAACCCCTTCAACCTGCAGGATGATCCGGAGTTTCTCCTGTAGACTCACCTGTGGGCAGCACTTATGGACATCATGGCTGATGACTTGCTGTGATGGCCTAGGGAGGAGCTGGGGCAGGGGCAACTTGGCATTGGGTTATTGGGGTTCATCTACCCATCATTTTTCTCTCCACACATTTAATACTTTATGTATGTAGACAAGCCAGGTAATCATGTAACACGATGTGTAAAACGAACATTCTTTTTTTATGTTGAGCTAATAATGAATGCTGAGGAAATACCATCCAGCACTTCAACACCGAAGAAAACTGTTTTAACCCATAGGATGGACATTTGTCAGAAACAGAGAGAACAGCGAGCAGCTATTTATGTAGACTAAACGTGGTGAATTCCTCAGCAATACAAGAAACAACTAACGGTAAAAATTATTCATGCAGGAGAGTCTGTTGGAGAAGGATAAAGGGTAGGCATGCAGCTAAGATCATCCCAAAGGAGATCAAGAACAGCTGGGAACATCAGAGACTTAAAAGTGAATTTCTTAAATAGTAACTTATACATGAAAGAAGCCAATGTATTTATCCTCTCTCTTTTTTCTTTTGTTTTGGAGGGTTGTTTTGTTCAAGAGTTTTAGAATATGGTGCTCACAATCAAATCTCTGTCAACTGAAATTACGGAAGTGTAGATTATTGAATGGTAAACAGTCAGACCCCAGACAATCCTGTTATGCTGCAGTTTCACAACCAGAATTGGGAAGCAAAGTCATCACTAGTTTTGATCAAAGGAAACTCTGAAGACCTCTTTTTCTTGATCGAGCTTTTGACACTGCAAACTAGAGGGTGTTAATTAACAATCTTTGCCATCTTTGCTTCTCTGATGTAGTTCTTCAGTGGTTTCAAAGCTGCTGTAATTCTGAGAAAGAAAATAGGAGATAGTTACAGAAAATTAGTGAAATAGTAGGTCAGATGAGATGACCGTAATGGTGCCTGTTGCCAAAAGACTGTAAATCTGTTAAAAGACCATGGGCTCATGCTATCCCATTGCCTCAGGAGGCACTGGTTTGGTGTCTTTACAAGTTTCTGGATTCTGAATAGTCTTCCAAGTTCTTGTTTTTCATGCATTGTATAATATCTTTATCTATGAGTGAAAAGGTCGTTATTAGCTGGTAGAAAAGGCCTTCGCACCACCATTGCTCAGAAAATTGAATTCTTTCATTGACTTTACCTATTATTTTCAGACAAGCTGAACACTGAATTTGGTGCAGTGTTTAACATCCTGTCTCTAGCACACAAAGGCTTGTAAGCGGAGTTCTCCCCCTTCAGGTAGCTTGAACCTATCTGGAAGCCTGCTAAACTATGCCCCTGACAGTACATCGCTGTATGGGAACAGCAGCTCACCAGCCGAAAGAATTAAGGCTGTGTTAGCACAGGACTGGCTACCTCAGCTGTGATGCTCTGAGGGGACAGCTGTACTGCTTACTCAGGTCCATGCTAGGGACTTTTGCACTGTTATCCACTCCACAACATCCATTCGTCCCTCAGGTTTCATGGTTGGCTGGATTTCTCCCAAAGTAAGGGTAAGCTGAGGTGCAAAAAGTCACAGCCCACACTCCAATCTGGCAACCAGGCGGTGCCGCTTGTGCTCCTGTTAATTAGGGGTTCACATGAGTATATGTGTTTCCCGTGTAGTGAGTTTACATGAAGCAAGTGTTTGAGGGTCACAAAGTATCTAGACTGCTTCTGTTAGAAAAAGCTAAACTTCTTTCTACTCTGCACAGTGAGTTAAAATAGCCTTTGGAAACTTTTGTTTTATCCCACCGTTGCTGCAGGAGGGCTTGGTTCCAGTGTTTGTTGTGGGTTTATTTTCCAGTTTCAAAAAGCATATTGCCACCATCTCACATAGGCACCATAAATTAAGTATTGTGGAATCACGGTCCAGCCAAATTCAGGTGGTAATATCTGGAAATGCATCAAACAGAAAAAGCTAAACAAAATTGATGGAGGAAGATTTCTTCTATATGCAGTCTTAAGGGATTTTCTGTTAGCTCTGCATGCCTTCAAGATTTAGCAAGAGTATCCTCAAGAAAAGAAGTATTTTTAAAATAAATTTAATTCCATTCTTTCTGTACTTGAGTGAAACATACAAATCAATTTATCCCTTAGTGGCTAAATTGAACAACATTTATCTGCGCCTTGGGTTGAATGTATTTAATCCTGTCCCCTTTTTTTACTTTCTTAATTCTCATTTTTTTAGAGAAAACATGTAGTACATAGACTATTGCACAGTGCATCTGCAGGGTGTAATTTAATGGGTCTTTCTGTGAACTTTCATGCAGAAAATGTCAGTTACTTACATACTTAAACGATACAAGGCATTGCCCTAACAATTCCATCTTCAGAAAGGTTAGTGTGGTGTGGGTTTTGATAATGTGTGAATTATTGAGAGAGCTTATTTGAAAGGTGGTGGAGGGAAAAATCCTGTGCAGATGGAGCAATAAGATTTTTTTAAAACTGAGTTTTTTAACAATTCGGAGTACTTTTGAAAGATGTTGCATCAGTGATATGAAAAAATTAAACAGCATCTTACCTATTAAAAAACAAAAAACCCCCGAAACAATAGTGCCTGATAGTAATAGGGACTTGTATTCTAACCCTATCCGGTATAAACCATCTATATGGTAACTACAGTATTCTTTCTTAGTTCTGCACATTTCATTTAATGCTAGTCTTTTTTTTTATTTTTTTTTTTTGCTATTGCTGGCTGTACTTTATAGAAATCTAGTTTGATCAAGCAGAAACTAATTTTCTTTTAAAAATTTCACTGTTCCCCGTTTCTCTCTGCTTCTCCATAATGTTAGCAGCTTCTCAAACGGCACCAAGGGAATTTGCAGATTCTTCTTTTCACTGACCATGGATTATGCCATTTAGCTTTGAGGAAGTCAAACTAGCAATGTCCGTGTTCAGGAGGTTAGATTGCAAAAAGACTTCAGCTGAGATTATCACAGTTCTTGGCAATTGTTATTAATAACTCAAGATGTAAAATGTCACTCGATTCTAAACTACATATAATGGATATTTTTCTCCTATCATTTCTGAAAAAAATAGATGATTTTTCCCTTAGTCTAGGGTCTATTTCCATACTTTAGGGTTGTATTTAATGGTGCTGCAATTTTTCTTGGGTTTCACCTTGCGTATTTCAGATGGCACATATACTTCTGGTGCTGTGTTTTGTTCGATATCAGGGTGGTGAGGGAAGGTATTTTTTTCTTCTAATCTGAAGTTTGCTATACAGTTGTGAGATCTCTTTAATTAAGCTGGACTAAGCTGCATCAGATGGGATGGTGTCTGAGCGCACTGTGAAGACAGCTGAGCTGTTGGTGCTGTACTTTAATTAGAACTTTTAATATTTCATCATACTACCTGAAGTGTGACCTGTCAAGCTGCTGAGAGGCTGACCCTTCTTGATAGAGGTGCAGAGCGCAGGACTGGAACACACTTATATCCAATTTCTGTACAATCACTTGCTGGTTTTGTTGCATTTTCTTTCTTGATGTGCTTATTGTCTGCAAGAACGAGAAATCACAGATCTGTTAATGTTAAAGGATATTTGAACTTGTTAAATAGCTCATCAAAAGTCAGCCCACATCTCCTGACCCTAATCGTTTGCAAGTGGATTGAGGGCATCTAGCAGTTTTGCTCCCCCTAAGACTTGATTTATTCATAAAGCAAAAGAGGCAGCAGGATAGAGGTCCGAACTAGGGTGTAGTTACAGAAGGTGGATTGAGCTGACTTAATGTCTTTCCATGGCTGAATAGGGAACCTCCTCTTTGTGTTTATTCCTTTCCCAGCACCCTATTCTTCCTTCCCTTGTCTCCAGAAGGTCTTCCAAAAGCTGACAAGGTAGGGAGTACAGGTTGGGAAAGGCAGACAGCAGTTTTTGTGACTTCTCTGTAAATTACTTTGTGTGCTGGGACTGCTTTGTGCCATCCTCTGCAGTTCCTTCTAGGGAGTGAGTATCATTAAAGAGTTAATTACCCCATGCAAAGACCCATTGAAATTGAGAGATAAATACTACAGCTTAGTAGTTTTTCATATCTAGGATTTGCTATTAAGTATGTAAACAGCATTCAACTTGTGTTTTGACAGTTGGCTCCCCACTTGGTGTGGATCAGAGCAGTGCGTACGCTGCAGCTGGTGCACATTGAGATACATTGCTGTTGTTTGATACAGTTCCCAGGGAACATTAAAATATTTCATATGCAAAGCTGCTTGATCTCTACCTCTATATTCTTTGACACTGTCTTACTCTAGCCCAATTTCTTGGCATTAACAAAACACATTTCTATGTTAAAGACCACCTGCAGAAATCAAAAGAGTTGTGTTGGTGGATCACAAGTCAAAGAAGCATAAAGTTGCATAAGCCATAAATCTGTGTCATGATACGGAATCATGGAATGAACCTCTTCAATCATTTCTCAAGGGGGAGGGTAACCCTCTTGGAAAGCAATGGTTATGAATATATATTATAAAGGCGACTGACATCAGAAGAAATAACATTGTTCAGGTGGAGAGCCCAGTTACTGTCCATATGTAAAGAACTAGATAAAAATCTTCAAGTTTTTATTACTATCTGGAGTAGCTTATCAGCCTTACTTATTTTGCCTTTACAAACTCCATTAGGAAATATAAAATAATTATTTTTCTGGCTGAATTCTACTAATTGCTCTCCTCTGGGGTGTATAGTCTCTGCTCTCTGTATGTATATTCCAGCTCTTTCTGTCCTAAACCATTATGCTGTCAGTGCACAGAGACATCAGTGATCCACTGTAATACATAGCAGTGAGAACTGAAATAATTCCTGTCCTAAGTTTCCCATTTGTAATGTACTTTGTATGACAGTTCAACCAATAAACCTGTGCTGACAAGCAGGATCCGTTCTGCAACAGACATACAGTATGGGATACAACATCAGCAAAGTGTTCTGAAGGCATTAAAACCAAAGAATCTAATTGGAATAATTCTGAATATAAGTAAAACTCTCAGTGCTAATTTGTATTTAGCAGAGAGTGAAGGAAAATTATTTCTTAAATTACTTAGGAGAGTGGAACTGGTTTGTTAAAAATGAAAGTCCTGCCTTCAGGTTGTGATCAGAAACAAACATTGTCACTTGGATTAAATTATAATTAATTTAAAGTTAAAATTTGAAATTAAATTAATTAATGAGTGTTTGGTTTCATGTGCTGGAGAGAGGCTTAAAGTACATAAAGGGAATTTAGAATTTGTCCTCAAAATTAAACTTCATCATCAACAATAACAACAAAAAAGGGGTCGATGAAAACAATTTAGCAATGCTAAATTCCTGTCTAGTGCATCCTCAAAAAACTGAAAGTGGAAAGCACCAGTGCCAGCTCACCTTTCCACTTTTTTCTCAGCATTTTTTCAACGAAAATGAGGTTTTAGCTTGACCGAAACATTTATTATGTTCTTATTTAATTCACTGAGTCGTTTTACTTTAAAATAATAAATTAAATAAGTTTAAAGGCTGTTTTACATTTCTTTGTCTTGTCAGAGGATGTGTAGATTAGAGATTTAATTTCGTAAAAAATAATTACTTCATTTAAAATAGAACTAATTATAAAGTACATAAGTGTATGTTTGTGTATATGTATATAGAAAAGGATTGTTTCGGTTTCTTGGTGTTCTCTAAAAAATGTCATTTTTTATTTGACCTGCTAGTTTTCATTAAGTATCCTGTAAAAATTGTTCTCACCAGTCTAGTAAAAATCAAAGGGAAAGTGGCTTTACTGGGTTTTCTGTGACCAGCTGAATACAAGTAGCGCATAGGTAGTTAACGTCGAGTTTGAGTGGTATCGTCCTCTCATCTCTGTCTTGCTTTATGATGATTTAATGAACTGTTATACCAAATTTGTGCCAAAGTGATAGTGCCTCTTCAAAGCAAGCTTATTGGTTTGAGGTTTGCTATCTACATACACAATAAAGATTCTAATTATTATTTTCCTGGTTGGTAAAACACAGAGGGTTATGCCTCCGATTCCTGCATGGCAATAATCTTTACAAAGCAATAATGACCCAGTCCTTTTTTCCGCCTTCTGCTCTCTCTAGAGCTACGTCTACAATGATCCTATCAGGTACTACACGATGCAAAAACCCAAAGAGCGAGCACCTCCTTTGGCCCATGCATCATCCCTTCAACAGCACACTGAAAGTCTCCGCGGGAGGACCCTCAACCAGCCTCAGCCAGACAAGTTATCACCAGAGTCAGAAATGGGGCTTCACCAAAAAACTCTGATGGCCGCACTGCATACGTACTTCACTCAGAACTTGTCAGCACAAAGCAATGATAAAAGCTCTCACAGCAGGACTAAGGGGTCTCATATTTATGCTGATAGATTCCACTCTTTGCAAGTCAGTCCTTTTGGTGGAACTTTTGCTAAAGGAAAAGCAGAAGATTTTAAAATGAAGAAGCTGTTCCAGCCAAGACCTGTGTCTGGCATGCTGGGGCCAACCCCTGCGATGCTGAATCATAAATCTGCTTCCCAGGATGATTCAAAGGACCCTCTGAGTGTCGTGGATGGTAAAGTTGATATTTACTTATTTTAAATTATCTGAAGTTTCCCTTAGGTTCACTGAGTATTTTTCAGGAAAAAAGATAATTAGACATGCTCATATATGTCCTACTATTGGCATATTTATATCTACCATAATACAGTAATATGTTCGCCGTTCTAACTACTCTTTTGCTGCAGACAACTACCCACAGTCTTCAACCCACCTTCCATATGCATGCAGAAATATATGGTACTCAGGACGACATAGCATTTATGTAACTTGTTATATTTTCAAAGCATTTTACAAACAACGCGTATTTATGGGTACATCTTTGCTATCAAATCTTTTATGCATGCATCCCACACTATATAGGTAATACAGAAATGCCTAGTTTTCTGTTTCTCTTTACTTAACTAGAAATTCAAGCACCGTGGGTAAAATTAATTGACACAGAAATTAACACTGAGATAAATTCTGGTGCAGAACACAGAGGGGGGAGGAGTCTGTCAATTATGTGGACAGATGGACACAGAATCATGCAAGAAGGTGGGGTTTCATCCAGTTTTGGTTCCGCATTCTATAACAAACAACCCATTTGGTGAATTTTCATCTTTTTCTTTTTTTTTTTTTGCTGTTTAAGAATGTCCAGATCCTGATTTCTATTGTACGTGGCATTTTGACAAATGTTTAAAGGAAGATGGAGTGTAACATCTCATAGGATGCTGTGATACACTTTAAGCACTGCTTCGTAGAAAATAACTGTCATTCATTTTATTGTTTTTTTAAATAATCTAACTATTGATGTTATTCCAGTGGTTCAGAATGCCTGAAAAATGAGGGAATTGATCCTCAGCCATTGCCAAGCAGTTACATCTGTCACCACTGTAGTCATCACTATCCCAATGGATTTTGGTGATATGTAAGAGGGTTCCTTTGAATCCCTTCTGTAGTTATTATCAACCTTTGTCCTGGGTTCAAACCGCGACAACCTTAAAGTCCTTTGATTTGTTTTTTGTTAAAAAAAATGGAACACACAGAAAAGTGAAAGTTGCAGCAGAGGACAGGTAACGTTTGCAATCTAAAGAATGCTCAGAAGTGAAAGCATTCTTGGTATGGTGCCCAGAGATAATAGGTTTCAAGGAATGAACTATAATGTAAAATCAAATCCAGGTGGCACTGTAAGTCTCTTGCACAGGTTAGACAATTTTGTTGCTAGACTCAAAACAAACTAGGCACATGCTGGTTTCATTATCCTCCAGCTGTTCCACTTCACCTTTCCTGGTAGGAGCCAACTGGGAAAAAAATGCTTAACACTTAGAAGGAATAACATGTTTTACGATTCATTGGGTTGCACTGCTTTGACTTCACACACATAATGTGCCCTGTAGGAATGTCTTCTGTTGCATTAGCTTTTAATGTTTGTAGAGATGTAAAATTATGAATTGTTTGAGAAGGAAATAATATGGTTTCCTTTGTATTTTTGATCAACTTAATACTCTCATAAGGCAGTGATGAGGATTCCTTGTCTAAAATGCTGACCATTGGAATGATGATGGTTTGGATTCAGATTTGCCAGGCTGACCGCACTAACTCTTTCTGCTTTTAACCTTTCTCCAATCTCTCTGGTGCTTCAGGATTTTTGTAAGCTTGAGGGTTGTTTCTCTCTTGCACTATGTAAATCTCAGAACTGCTTGAAACCTGGAAAGCATAGGGTTAGTCACATGAGTCAGTTCTCTGCTGAATCTGATACAGGATTAGACAAAGGAACTTGACTGCAAGAACAATCCAGAAGGTACTCAGCAGATTAGCACTGATAATTGCTGCAAAACTGTGGCAGGTAAATTAGCTAACAAGGTACCAGGAGGGAAGAATACAAGAGAAGGAAATGTGGAGCTATTTTTCTATTGGTTTGGAAATGGTTACCTCTAAGAGTAGTGTGAATTGCGTGGGTACTTCCTGTGTAGTCACTGTATGGTGTGGTTTAAACTGGCAGGCAGGTAAACAGCACATACTGCTCACTCACTCCCAACCCCCTCTCTTTCCCAGTGGGATGGGGAGAAAGAATCATTAAAAAAAAAAATTTCATGGCTTGAGATAAAGACAGTTTAATAGGACAGAAAAGTAAAGGGGGAAAAGAAAAAACCAAAGCAAGCACTGTGCAAAATTGTTAATCTGTCTTCTGTGCCAGCTGTTCTTAGAATTTGGCTCGGTTTTAGGTAATTTGTTCTAGTCTACTCATTTTTGGTGTATCAAGTATTACAGAATAGATCTTTCTGTTGCTTTGGAAAGGTCACAAAGTTAGTAGTTCAGATGTCTTTTTCAAAAATCAACAAACTTCTGTGTTTAGAGAGCAAAGATATTTTTGTATGTTGGTATGGTGCTCAGCTGCTGAGGGTTGCTGGTGTGTGGTCAGTAGGGTGGTGGGTTAGAAGAAGACAGACCACCCTGTGGGACTGATAGCAAAGTTACTGCTGCCCCACCATTCGGTTGTCAGGCAAGCTGTCTTTGGCAGTTGGGTCAACAGAGAATGAAGCATGATTTATACGCCATACAGTAGAAAGCTGTTTTCCCTTGCTAAGCTGCTATTGCTACCCTCCAGGGGAATTCTAATGGTGAATCTAATCCTGAAAATTACATCAGCTAAGATACATGTGCCTTTACTGTTATCATGGTTCCAAGGCAACTATGAAAGGCAACTTCAGTTCAGAAAGGCTTCTTCGGTTCAGAAGCTGGAGTTAAGGGAGAAATCTGATTTGAAGTACAAGCCCTGTGAAACACGGCTGAGCACTGCTGATTCTGTTTAGTGGGAGAGTATAAAGGCTGTGCACATGTACAGGCACATTAGACTACGTATGCTGCCTAAGTGATGTTCTATTGCAGTATTCATAATCTTTTTGGTCTTTCTCCAGCAATATTTTCTGATTTTAATAAATTCATCATAATTTCCTTTAATTACCCAAAGGTTTGTAAATGGATGCAATGATATTTGTTTGTGTATCAGCCTTATCCAACAATAAGCAAAAGATACACAAACATGGACAAGTGTGGTAACAAGAAATGGAAACATCCATATGTGACATGGACATGTATTAGCACCATATCAGTACCTTTATGAAGTTAACAAGACTCTTTATGTGGACCTCCATTTCACCAGGCTGTTACAGACGTTTTAGTGAACTGTTTCTTCTAGTATCCTGAAGACATTATTTTCCTCTAACGTAGTAGCATTGGTTATCACCTTTGGTTCTTGACATTTTAAGTTACACAGTCCAGTAGAGGTAGCATGTAACGCCTAACTTTTACTCACGTTGACACAAGTATTTAGGAGTTTGTTTGATAAACTGTGCCCGGGTGGCATTGACCAGGGAAGGAATAGCAGCATCAGAGGACCAGGGGGCTCCTCTGTAATAGGTTTATGTAATGAACCAGGAGGACCTGCAGTGAGTCTGTATTGTCTGGAGCAGGGTCTGTGGCCATTCATTTTCTCATGTGATTCACTGCCCCGTTTCCCCATTTCCATTTTGTCTGAGATTGAGACTGTTTTCTTATTAACTATGAACCTGTGGAAGTGGACTGGAGAGGTGAGACTTAACTAAGTGCAGAGAAAAGTTACTTGGGAAAAAATGAAATGAAATGGAAATGGCAAGGCTATATTGACTGTGTGTTATTGAGTACCTCAGTAGGTAGTCTTGACAGCTGGCTGTGAAACAACTAAAATAAACAAAAATATAGTGGTACTACATTAACATAGCCCTTTTAATTATATATATTCTGAAATGTAATTATCTTTTAAGATTTATCTTCAAATATTGTTGTTTTAGTTGAAAAGTTTTAGTTTTGATTTGGAACTGACATATTCTGTCTTTTCTTTGCTGACTTTATTAGCTCTGCTTCAGTAATTTAGGTTTTCCTGTCAGCTTATTGTCCAATAGTTCCTAAGCAGACACAAGGCTGCTGTGGTAATCTGGCAGTGCTGTTGTTTCCTACAGCTTAATTTCCTGCATTGCTGCTATATGTGACATCTCCAAATGCTGTCTTCCAGGTAGCAGTTGTATTTCTTGAAAACGTTTCTTGCTCTTAGTTTGATCAAGTCTAGTGAAAACTTCTATTGCAGCTTGATTCAATCTGCTCTGGTAGATTGCCTCCCTAAACAAAAGCGCTTGGTCATTATGTTTTTACTCTGTTATTAAAATCATGGATATATCAAGGGAAAAAAATGGGAAATCAAGGAAATGGATATAATAGAATGAAATGTGGAAAGAAAAGTACCTAAAGTTTTCTGTGAAGTGTTACTCAGCTTTTGTCTAAATTCAGTCCTAATTTTCCTGCCTCCAAATAACTTGGCTCAGAGTTTGACATAAATCATGAGATTAAGTCTTTCACTCTCATTACTGAACACTTGCTTTCCTATACAAAGCACTTTGCTATTTCAGTATGGTCCTGTAATCTTTGTTGGCTGCCACAGTTTGAAGCAGCATCATAGATTTAACCTATCTTTTTATTAACTTATCTTTTATATTGACCTATCTTTCTTATTGATAGTTGCACTTGAGTGTGCTTAAAACTATGGGTTTCTTAAGTGAATTTCAAAAGTGCACAGCATAAAACCTCAGCTGAATTTTGTAATGAAATCGGTAGAAATTTGTAATATCATCATGGTGGATTATTGGAAAGACATAGCCTTTTAACCTGGGAAGGAAAGAACATCAAAGAACCACCTTCCGCATGTGTGAAACTCTTCTTTGAGTGATGCTAAACCTACTATTTAAACTGCTTAAGTTAGCTTAGTTTACAGTGACTAATTAATTAAGGGGAAACATCATTATTTGGTGAATTGTGAGTCAGGTCAGAGGAAATTAATCTCTGCCTTGAGATGGCATCAAGAAGTTGATGCTCAGCTGCAGGTCTAACCTCTTCAACTAATGCTGGGGGTCCAAAAAATGACAGTCGTGTCCAAGGTCTTGGCCACTTTTCCCCAATGACAAACAATCCTTGATTCTTGTCTCTCTACAAAATCAGGTGTTCTGCTGTCTCTTGCCTGGAGTAGAGGAGTCCCTAACTACTTTTTCTTTCCTAATTCTAACTACTTCTTCCTCCTTTGGTGTGAAAAACAAAACCTTCTCTTTAGTCCTTTCTCCCTTTGTTTTTCCCTTTGCACACCTGCTTTTTCATTCACTCTTATGTAAGCCTGAAAGCTGTCCCAAAGTCTTGTTTGCAGATGGTCTGCAAGTCCAACCACAGGGCTTAACAGGGAGATTGTTACTGTTAGAAAAAAGGTTGTATGTTGCCATCAAACGGCTTATGTATAAATTCATGCATTTGGCAGTCCATATCTTCCTCTTCTTACAGAACACCACCTATGTGAAAGAGTTTTCTTGCTTTTCTGCATATGTATGCTAATAGCTGATCAGCATGAGTAAGCGGAAGAGAGGTGTGATTGCAAATGGTCTTGGTATTCTAGCAAAAGCCCTACATTTAGTGTCTCATGCTCCAGGGACATTAGCTAAGTTTTGTGGAGATATACATACTGGTACTGAAATATAGATATGCAGTCAGAAAATACCTTCCCCGAAGAGCTGTTATGCTACATCTTCTAACTCGCCTTTGATATCCGTTGTCCTTGCATTTCCTCAGCTTCAAAACTTTTTTCATATGCAGGTTGTTTCATTGTGGGTTTTTTTTTGGGGGGGTGGGGTGGGGGGGGAGGGGGCGTGTTTTGTTTTGTTTTGTTTTTCCAGAATATAAGTCAGTTTGCTTCTCCTGGTCTGGAATGTCATCTTCACACTTTTTTTCCTCCATGTGACCAATAAAACATTCATAGCTGACAAACCAAAGCAGTAAAGTTAACTTTTGACAAAATATGTATTTTCCAAGAGAAATCAATACATTTTAGAAGAGTTTTTTCATTACATATCCATGTATGTAGTGGAAATATATCCATATCCACTTCTAACTGAAGAGGAGGTTTTGATTGCATGGCAAAATAATGACTCTTTTTCCCCAGAACTCTGTATACCAATTTATCTCGCATAAAGGAAATCACCAAAGAACTATGATCTCCAGTAAACAGCAGTGTTGTTTGTGCTATCTTGGTGCAGCTAAAAAAAAGTTAAGTTACCATAACACTTCAGTATTTTGAGACAGTTGAGAGTAGGAAACAATGCTCTTCTTGTAAAGGAAAAGGGACAATTTTATACTTCTCTCTCTAGGGCAAATGGCTGGGTTGGAGTGGTGATGCCCGAGTGCCTGACACCGATTCATCTTGTCATAAGCTCTAACATCCATTTATAGTACTGTGTTTTCACTAAAGATGGCAGCATGAGTGTGTACGCACTCTTTTGGAAAACAGATGGTCTCCATGAGGAAAATATATCATGTAGGAAAAATGAAGGGTACTTACTGATACAACACATGTGCTTCATGTACGCAGCTAAATCTTGTGCTTATGTTGTTTTGTGATCCAGAGACACTTATTAAATATGTAGTGAAGGACCTAGAGAAACACCAAGTGAATGTGGAGAATCTCAGCTCAACAGAACTGGATGAGATCGCTGATACTATCGCCAATGCAATTCAAACCATCGGCATTCAGGAAGAAACAGAAGAGGGTCCTGGAAAAACTAAAGAAGACAAAGCAGAAGCACAAACGAAGAAAGGAGATGCTAAAGGACGGGCAGAGGTTCAGACTGGAGTAATGGAAAACAGTGTTTATATACCAGGTATTAATTCTACGAGTTGAGTACAGCAGAAGATGGCTACTGTAATTTTCCTTTATTGTTTCACATTAGTGCTAGACTTTTTAAAATCTCCTTTAAAGAAGACAGGAAATATTTTCCCTGAAGGCTGCAGAATTTTAGCTGTGTTGTTTTGTTTTTACAGCAGGTACTTTATTTACCAAAAATGCATCTGTTTATGAACTATTGATCTTCAAGCTTCACAAACAAGATAAACCTACACAACCAATTATATTGAAATACAAATTACTTTATGCTGTGTGGTATAATTTCCCTTTCATGAAAATGAGATGTTTAAGCAAAATGATAATGAAAAATTATTAGATTCCAAGAATGTATTTCAAAATATGTGGGAAAAAATTATGTTTTACAGATAAACATTCTTTAATGTACCACAATTACTTGCAGAAGGAAATCTTAGACAGGTACAGATAGAAAACTACTCATTCCATTTCCTGCTTAGGGAAGTAAGAGTTATTATGGTTATTTGCTTCTGTCTAGGTGCATATTTTCTTGGTGATGCAGATTCGGGATCTACAGCATTTGCCATTAATGAGTTGATACCACAGTGGGACATAAGTTGCCACTTGTCCATTCTCTATTTTAGAAATTTTACGGTATCTAAGACACCAAAAGCATACACTGTAAATCATAACTTACTGACTTTTTTTCCAGTGATATACGGAAATACTTTTTAGTTAGGGATATTCTGGTTGTTTTAATTGCCAATTGTTTTTGTAGATTAAAATGAGCAGACTTGAGGGTACGTCTTGGATCTTGCTGGGAGAGAGGAATAAGGCTCAGTTCGTAAACCAAAGATCCAGCATTGTTTGACTGAGGTTAATGATGTAACTGCATATCATCACTTTAGTTAAACTGTTATATGGTTTTGGTAGAGAATATCTATTGCAATAAGTCATCTTCTTCCACCAAAATATGTATAAGGCATGTATGCATTTTCTATTTCTTTAATGTAAATGTCCATTCGATAACTACAGCCATTTTATTGTAGTTTTCTCTTTTTTTCTTAAATATTGATAAACTGATATGAAGACTGGACACTTAATTAGCAAAATAACACTATTACATTGGCCCTCTATTGATCTTACCTTAATTTGCTATCGAAGTGGGGTTAGAATAACAATACTGAATTATGCAGTGCTCTTTACTCTGCCCTTTCAGCTTTGATGTCTTAATGTTTAAACTGCATGAAAAGACCATCACTACAAAGCAGCTTATAAGTGGTGTTTGTTTCATACGTGATGTTTTCCCTTCATAACTTTGTGTTTGTGGTTTTCACATCCTACAGACAATGGAGTGCGTGAGGCCAGTGCGACAACTGATAAAGAGGTAGAGTACCAGTATTTTGACAAAACAAGTACTCCATCTCAGAATATCAGGTTTATACGCAGCGAGGGTCAAAACCACCCTTCTGAAGTATAAGGCTTCTTTTGTGTCTTGTGTGGCTATAATTCAGTATTACAGCATAGGGATATTGTTGTTGACGTATTGAAATATTAAATGTACATTTATTTAAACTTTAACCAAAATGAGTTTTGCAGTTCAAAAAACCAAATTCAAGTCCTGTTTTGCCTTTCTTTCATTAATAAACAGAGCGAATTCATAAAAGATACCAAAGTTCAGGCTTTTCCTCAGGTTAGTAAGTTTTGAGCATTGAAAGCATCCTTCTGTCACCTGTCCTTTGGATCTTAGTTCTGGGCAACGTAAATATCCTTGCTCGGATAATCTCTCTGGTTTTCTGAAGCAGATGAGTAAACATATTCTTTCTGAGGGCATGTGTTTGTGGGAGGGCTCAAAATTCTCTTTCCTTTCATGGGATCTGTCATTCTTCACTTTTTCATTTTACCATTAATTCTTCCAAATTGTTGAATATCAGAGGTATTTTGAAAGCTCTAGGCATTATATCTCATACCTTAAGTGGTAACTCCAATTTTAGGATTTTAATGAAGTTTATTTTTACACTATTCCTCGTGAGATTTGAATCATATCCTATAGATTTATGTCTGATATTCAGCCATTTTTAAGGTATATTCATCTTTCTTTTTCTCAAAGAAAAATCTCAAAGAATTATGTATAAAAACTGCTGTGAAACTTCTACTATGTAATTTGCCAAAAGCTAACACTGCAAGACTTGTAAATGGGCAATCCTTCTGTTCTCCGTCAAATCTTTAGTAGCTGCCCTTCTACCAAGCAAAGAAAAAAGACAAGTCAACAATGTGGCAGCAACTTGAACCACCCACGAACGAAATTATGAAATTCTTCAAGAAATGCAGGGCTGCATTCACAATTGTCTTACAGAGGATCCCATGTGTAGATTTCTTAGTGACAATTTAAATAGGGGATGTGATAGAAAAGAATATATTGTGACACAGAGCACAAAGGATCCATTAGCCATCATTTCCTCCCAAATGCTTGGCTGCCATAAACTTATATAAGGGAACTAGCTACAAATTGTTCCAAGGATGTGTTTTGACTTTTGCTCATTTGCTTATTGTTTTGATTTATTTTTTCTGTGATAATATGTTTAGCTTAGTGGATCACTCACAAAAAATTTGTCACAATTTCACAGTAGCTGAATAAGTGAAATTTGTCACATGATATCTGTTTCCTTTCCTATGTTATGACTTTTGAGACTCGAGAGGTATGCATATTTCCAGTCCCAACACATAAGCATATTGATGGAT
Organism: Buceros rhinoceros silvestris; assembly: GCF_000710305.1. Classification (NCBI taxonomy): domain Eukaryota; kingdom Metazoa; phylum Chordata; class Aves; order Bucerotiformes; family Bucerotidae; genus Buceros; species Buceros rhinoceros. Next base: position 106,545 of record NW_010414353.1, read on the forward strand.
ATTTCTATTATTTCTCCTTTTCATTTACTTCTTTGATAACAAAGTTTTGTTCTCACCAATACTTAAACACACAGACACATGCGAAAGAACACTATGAAAATACCATCAGCTTTTTTTTCTGGCTATTCAAGACAGAGAAAAGGCTACCTAGATTCTGTGATATTTGAAGATGGAAGTAACTGTAAACTATGGAGTTTCTTTGCCCTTATTAAAACTATTGAAAAATATAGTGGCATAATTTAATGCTCTTTTGTTATTACTGAATAAACATTATGTACTTACGTCTGGCAGCATATAGAACCTGAGAAAATAAATGTGGCATTTGTATGAATAGACTGTACCATATCAATAAGAGTTTGAAAGATTATATCCAGATTTGATTCAGTGTTAACACTGCTGTGTTTAGTTTTAAAAATAATAATATTTTTTTAATACAGGAGAACACTACAAGACTAGTTAACTTCTTGAATGAGAATGTATTACCTGAAAGTATGCCTAAAGTCCTCGTACCTGGAGAATCTAAGACAGAAGCCAAGAAATCTGAGGACACTGTCTCTTCTTCCTCAGAAGAAATGAGTGCTGGTGTGGAAAATGTAAAAAGTGAGACTTTCACAAGGGAACTGACAGCTGCAAAGAACAGTGAATCTGACTCCAAAGACCTGAGTGAGACCCACTACTGGATTAAGAATGCTTTAATGCAGGATGGAAACTCTAATGAAGAGCCTCAGAAAAATATGAGACAAGGCTTACAACTTGAAGTGAAATCTTCTGAGGAGACAGAATATGGCTATATTGTGACAGTGAAAGAGTAAGTATAGCAGCCAATTTGAATAATATTTTTAACTGAAGATGAAGTCATTGCACCTAATCAAATATGAATGTACAAGAGGAAAATGCCACAGGCCTGATTTTTAATACATCTGAAACTGTTTGGAACCTGTTCAGTACTGTGATGAAAATACAAGAAAACAGTTCCATTTTCTTACAGTAGCCTTTCCTCTAATGTAGAAGGTATTTTGTTTATAGGTCTTTTGCTTAGACCTCTCTCTATCTTCTCATGTTCCAGTGACCTTCCAATATGTCAGTAAGTGCGCTTATGGTTAGGAGGTGGGCTTTAAATATTTGACTTGAAAGTAGCCTAAATATCAATGCCTGAATCTTTTTTATTTTTTTTTTTTTTTAAAGAATAAGACATGCAATAATAAAGTGCGGTATTTTCTCTGTGGCTTCATTTTGATCTCAAAATAACACATATAGGAATCCAAACATCACATATGCGGCTACTTTAGAAAGAAAGACCTAATGATTTCAGGTCATGTCACTAATGAATTTGATATTTAATGCTACACTTTCAAAAGTCACCTTCTTTCCCCTAATGATATACAATTTATTATAAGAACATCTGGGAGTTTGGAACAATCCTTTTTCTTCCCTTGAGAACAACGTAATATTTGGTTAGTGACCTCAACTCATCTGTTAGAAATTAGGAATTTCTAGGATGGGCTTGTAAATCTCTGCCCAGCAGCATTATTGAAAAACTGAGACAGAAACTTCTCTACCATGGATTTGTTCTTTTGACCGCCTCAAACTTACTAGTAGAAAAGAAGGCAATAGGATTGTGGAGTATTCATGGTTTTACCACTTTGTGTTGCTTTCAAACGCATGTGGCTGGGCATCAGAGACAACTTCTTGTTCACCTTCTCCCAGGGGCTACTCTTGAGAAAGATGGAATCCTGAAGAAAGGATGCCACTTGAGGGAAAGATATTTTATACAGTGCATGGAAGGACAGGCAGGGGAGAGGAGAGTGAAAGGTGAGGTTCGGCAGCCTGCAAACATCAGAGACAGACAAAGACAGAGGCTTCTCAAAAAGTAGGAAATGAACACCCACTCCTCAGAGATAATGGAAGGAATATATTTCCTAAGGAGTCAGAGGTTACCCTGCAGAAAATGTGCTACTTTGTTACTCGTACGAGAGATGCTGGAGTTAAATCTAGTTGGTGGCCAGTCACAAGTGGTGTTCCCCAGGGCTCAGTATTGGGGCAGGTTCTCTTTAACGTCTTTATCAATGATCTGGATGAGGGAATCGAGTGCAAGTTTGCAGATACCAGGTTAGGTGGACGTGTTGGTCTGCTTGAAGACAGGGAGGCTCTGTAGACGGATCTGAACAGGCTGGATTGATGGACTGAGGTCAGTTGTATGAGGTTCAACAAGGCCAAGTGCCAGGTCCTGTGCTTGGGTCTCAACAACCCCCTGCAACCTTACAGCCTTGGGGAAGAGTGGCTGGAAAGCTGCCCAGTCAAAAAGGACCTGTAAGTGTTGGCTGATAGCCAGCAAAATATGTGCGGCCGAGAAGGCCAACAACATCCTGTCATGTATCAGCAATAGTGAGGCCAGCAGGAGTAGAGAGGTGATTGTTCCCCTGTTCTCAGCACTGGTGAGGCCGCACATTGAATACTATGTCCAGTTTTGGGCCCTCCACTACAAGCAGGACATTGAAGTGCTGGAGAGTGTCCAAAGAAGAGCAATGAAGCTGGTGAAGGGTCTAGAGAACAAGTCCTATGAGGAGTGGCTGAGGGAACTGGAGAAGAGGAGGCTCAGAGGAGACCTCATCACCCTCTTGAGTCTTTCTCCCAAGTAATAAGCAACAGGACAAGAAGAAATGGCTCAAGTTGTGCCAGGGGAGGTTTAGGTTGGATATTAGGAAAAACTTCTTTACAGAGAGGGTTTTAAAGCATTGCAACAGTCTGCCCAGGGAAGTGGTGGAGTCACCATCCCTGCAGGTATTTAAGAGATGTGCAGCTCCGGTGCTTAGGGACGTGGCTTCATGATGACCTAGCAGTCCTGGGTTAATGTTTGGACTTGATGATCTTAAAGGTCTCTTTCAACCAAAATGATTCTGTGTTTCTGTGATTCTGTGAAAGAGCTCACCTTGTGGGGACATAGCGGGGATCAGTTATCTTAACAGATCCTTGTATTGCTATTGTGTCCCACCTCAAATTTTGTTTTTACCATTTTAATATTCGATTTTATTCAATTCCTAAAGAAACCCAGCTCTAGAGTTTAGAAAAGACCTTTTGAATGTTTTGGATTACTTGCTTTGAGGAAAGTTCTACATGATTTGAGGTCCTCATACCTCTCTTAACTTGTCTGTATGTCAATAATCATTGTTAATCATTATTTAATGACCAAGTGCTTTGGGGTTAATTAACCAGTTTTAAATTGCTTTTGCAATTACACTTTTCATTAGTTTTCCTGTAACCTTCATTTTCATTGACTGTAGCAGGCTCACGATTCTCTAGAACCTGCTCCAAGAGAAATCTAGTTATTGCAGAGTATCCTTAGAGATCGGTCATACCTTAGTCTTTCAGGTAGGTAACATCTCTATTTCCTTTTTGCCAAGGGGCACTCAAGTGTCTCATTCTGGTTTTTTGAAACCAGTCTACCAGAAATTGATGGAATACCCTAGTTTAACCAGATGTCTTGATTCCTGCCTATGGACGCTATGTGAAGCAGTAGAAGCTAGTTTTTCCCCAGCTCAGTGCTACTTCTCCCAGGCCTTTTAACTCAAATCAGTCTGGAAGGCCAATAGTATTTTAATGACACCATATCCCTTGACCATCCAGGCTTATCTGGCTCATAAGTTCTTTAAAAGCTTTGAGCTTTCACACTCTATGTAGTGGGAGATTTTCAGTCTTCACAGCAGGTAGGATCTTCACTGTGTCATCTAGTTCCCCAGTCATGGGTTTCCCTTGAATTATGTCTATTATTCAATGAAATTTGCTGAAGGTCTTTTGTCCAAATGTTCTTGGTCCTAGAGGTCTCTATATACACAAATATAAATTCAAATATAAATTAGCATAGGTTTATTCAACTTCTTTACCATTTCAATACCAGAAAGACAAAAGTACTCTTTGTCTGCACTAGATTATAACCATTTTAGTAATGTTTGGGCAAGATGCTTTTAGATAAACATTGGTATGTTGTTAAAAATGCTCAGAAACTATGACAAAAAATTTGCAATGAGTTTGTTGAAACTACTTCAAATGGTTTGAATTCAAAAAGACAAGTTTATCAAAACAATTTTAGTTTTTAATAGTAACCAGCTCATTGCACAAAGCACATACTGTCTATATCCAGAAGACTTAACTGATAACTCCTATCTACATTCCTAGCACTTTCAGTACAACTAGATGTCGTCTTCTCCAAAATCACTGTAGAGGAAAAGAGAATAAGCTTTCATGCCTTTCCACCCCTCCAATGTTGTAAGCAGTCTGCAGCAAACAGTTTTTGTTTCAGGTATCTTAGCCAGTGACTTATAACTCTCATTGATTTGACACTCCTCAGCATTTCAACTCCAAAATATACTGGTTTAATTTTTGTTGTTGTTCTTGAACTTGTTTTGATTAGGTATCTCTGAAATGTAAGAGTAAGATGAGAATGCCATATTTTTGTAAAACAAAATTTATGTATTTTGTATTTCTATAAGAACAAAGAAACCTGTTCAGGAAGTTCCACATGCTAAAAACAGACTTGTCCATTCTACAGAAACAGTGAAATACTTTCTACAGCAGTTGAGGGACCTGTTGCACGCTAGTATTCCCCACACCCATTTCTTTAGTGCGTAAAGAACAACTCGATCAGCGTAGCTGAGAGTTTCAGTAAGGACTTGTTTTCATGAATGTTGCTGTAATTGTATTTTTTCTTGGTGTGGAGAGGATAGAGAAAGGGATGTTTATTAACTATCACTGCACAGAAGAGAAATTTTAATATTCTTATAAGAAACATTTCTTTAGTTAGATTCCTCTATCATTAACTTTTTGTACTGAAAATCTTACTGGCTCTTTGCAGGAAATGAATAGTATTAATAAATGGCTTAGATGTATGCTACACATTTGTATATAACTGCATACGAATGTTATATTCATACAGTGAATATAGCAATGAAGTAAATGGGCTGGTGGAACTATTCCTAGTCAGATCTTTAATATATGTCAGTCTGTTTAAGGGGTGATTGTAGTCTGTCAATACTCAGGAAATTGATCTTACATCTGATCTTTGAAATTTTATGGCTGGACTCCATGATCTTGAAGATCTTTTCCAACATAAATGGTTCTATGATTTTGTGTTTAGATCTTTATGCTTTTTTAAAGTTCTCTCTTTTAAATCCGAGAAGAAGCTGGAGCTTCTTCTGGGATGAAATAAATCTTTCTAACAGCCTGAGTGTTAGACAAATTCATATGTGAATTATCTTTCTTGCAGCAATTAGCGTATTTAATATTATAAACCTAAAATTATTATTTAGATGGGGGTTTTTTAATCCACTCTTAACTTGTGCACACAAAATGAAATGCCAAAATATAACACGAGAGGTACTTATTTATTTTCCAATACTACATCTTTGTATGGTTTTCTTCTTCCTCCTTAAAGCAATAGGTCATAGTTTCAATCCATCAATTTTTATTTGCCATGATTTTTTGGTACCTCGTTTTTACAGTTGAAACTGTGGTCTTCTGGTGAGAAAGGGTAGTAGTCCAGCGTATTTGTACACTGGGGATAATAGCTTGAGTTCTTTTCACTTTCTGCTCTGAAAATGGAACTGAAAAGATTATACTCAGTGGCATTGTTGACAGATGTCAGGCATGATCCATTCACTATTAGATTCTCAGGCTTCTATGGCTTTGCAAGTGTGATCCAAGGAGATATTAAGACTGCTTCATTGAACTCCTAAGATGCCAGCTTTTAATTGTGCCACAAAGCGAAGACAAACATTTCCATGTAATACTTGAAGAAAAGTTTTGTGGTAGTTTAAAGACTCATCAAAACGGCAGTCTGATTGTCAATGGCGAGAACAATAGGTCACTCCTGCTGTGTTTGTCGAGTGACCTTTCAGATGGTTGGAGCAGTTGCAATCCATACCAATCTATAATATACATCAGCGCTAAGCTTCGGAATGAATTGACAGTTGCAGTGTAGAAAATTGTCCAGCAAATCCTCCACTGTGCTACTTCAGCACTTTATTATGCTGAGAAACAAATCAAATTGAATAATTTACTTTGTTTACTGCTTTCTGCTTCAAAAACTTGGTATTCTACCACTGCAGGATTCATGTGAAAGAGATTTGTTTCTTTCTCAATGTAAATGATTTTAGCTCTGAAATTCTAAACTAATGTTATAAAAAAAAGTTACCTACAGGATGTTATTTTAATTTGTATATTTCTTTGGCCATAGCTGTAGTGGGGATACATCAATGTGAGCTCTCAAATCAGAGTAGTATTTGCCTTTGGACAGAAGAACTCTTCCTGTTTTCTGAAATTCCAGTTCTTCAGGCATGGAAAACTGATTTTGGGATTGGAAAAAATGCAAACACTTCCATTTGTCTGGCAGGATATATTCTAAGCTGAGGGCCAAGATCCTACAATCAAAACATTTAAAGAATGTTTAGCCTCCTGAGTCTCTCATGGGGAAACTCGAAGCCTAAATTTCCAGAACACATAGTTCTTACTACCTCCGGTAAAACTAAAGGCAAGCTGCTTGCATGCTCAGCAGTTAAAATAGTCAAGCTGGTGTGCAATTACTTAAATATGAGATTGAGTAGTTAGTCTTAAATGCACTAAGAAAAGTCCCAATTTGAGAATAGAAAGTTCGTCTCTCTTTACTGCTTATCACAGTCTTTCAAGTTTCAAAGTCAAGGTCATGCCTTTCTGAAGCCGTGCTCGGACATGCAATGCAGAGGAACCTGTCCCGTTTTGTGATTCATCAGAATGCTTGGAGTTTTTCATATAAATACAGGATCTCAGACAGCCCATGGCAACTCTGTTAGCTTGTGAGCCAACTTCTGGCATTGTGCTATTAGTCAATTCCTAGATATTTTGTCATACGTTAACTCTCACTTCCAGACTGTCTATGTAATATTATATAGGATGTAAATCTGTTTGAAGCATGTTAGCTTAATTGGATCATACATGCATTTCTATGTATTTGATTTGAGGTACCTGGTATTCTGCTCAGATGCTGTGACAAAGCTGAAAATGCATCTTATGTTCATAGTATAAAATTACTGTGGAATGTGATTAATCTGACCCATTTAACATGCTGAAGGGTTAAGTTAATTCCAAATGCTTAGTATTATTTCTCCACCTTTACAATGGTGATAAATGATACTGGTTTGCATATGATGATTTCTTTCTGCAGGATGGTGTTCGGTTTAGGACCCTGAAGCTGGGTTGTACAGAACTCTTGGTTTATCCCCCAAGTCTTCTGTTTTCCTAGGCAAGTCATTAAAGCATTGTATTTTTATGACCTTCATTATTTGTTTTGCATACCAGGTTAAAATATTCAGTGCATTTTAACTGCATTTAAAAATGGGATTTAAAATAAATACGAGAAAATTAATCACAATATCTACAGCAATAAAACAGGGCTGGTGGGTTTTATTGTCCTTTGTTACTGGAAGGTCTTGAAGTTTCTTAGAAGCTGAGCTTCTGTATTCCATAAGGCTTTCAGCTTTTTTTTAGAAAATAATAGAAAATGTTCTTCTCCTTTAATACATATATACAAACAGAAACACTGATTTGACCTCCTCTGCATATCTCAATGTCCTCTTTCAAGTTGCTACTCTACCTGCAAGTGCACTTTATCCAGGGAAAAATATTTGTGCATATTCTTCCCTTAATTTCTACAACTAGCTTTGAAAACTGAAAGGAATTATAAACATACATACATCAGAAAGGCTCTTGCTACTAGAGTCTGTTAAAATCAGCAAGGGACAGCATTGCTCATATTAAAAAAGAAGTTAAATGTAAAAGTTTTATTCCTCCCTTTGTCACTTTCTGTAGCAGTCTCTACCCTTGTATAAATAAGTTCCATAAGTGTCCATCATTTATTTTAAAACCGAAAGTTTTGCTTCTGATAACATAGCTTGAACCCCTACTAAATAATACAGATGGAAAGCACTTGCCTATGAATTTATCCAGTAGACACAATTCTGTCATTGTGTCTCAGCACCATAACTGGAGGTGAGACATAAATCTAGAATATTCCTTGGCTAACCCTTCACATGTAATTATTCACTCTCCCTAGAGTTTTCTAGACATAAAATCATTTTTCCCTCTTTAATCCTCCAAGTTTCCTTGTGATACTTAGAAAGTGACAGAGATCAGGTCCCCCATGTTACTGCTTCACTGTCTTAATTCTCACATTATATATTCCTGTAGGAAAATGATACTTCATGCTTCTTATTCATGCAGAAGAAATTAACAAAAAAACAGTAGTTACTGTAGCTTTGCTATAAAGACCAATAAATACTGGGTTGTTTTTCTTTCAGTACTGTCGTGGTTTAAGCCTAGTCAGCTACTAAGCCCCACAGAGCTGCTCACTCACTGGTGGGATGAAGGAAAGGATGAGAAGAATAAAAGTGAGAAAACTCATGGCTTGAGATAAAGGCAGTTTAAAGGTAAAGCAAAAGCCGTGCGCAGCAGCAAAGCAAAACAAGGAGTTCATTCACCACTTCCCATGGGCTGGCAGGTGTTCAGCTGTCTCCAGGAAAACCAGGCTCCATCACATGTAATGGTGACTTTGGAAGACAAACACCATAACTCCGAACATCCCACCTTCCTCCTTCCCCCAGCTTTATATGCTGAACATGATGTCATATGGTCTGGTATATTCCGTTGGTCAGTTGGGGTCAGCTGTCCCAGCTGTGTCCCCTCCCAATTCCTTGTGCACCACCAGCCCAGCCTCTGGTGGGATTGTGTGAGGAGCAGAAAAAGCCTTGACTCTGTGTGAGCACTAAGTCATCCCTGTGTTATCAACACTATTTCCAGCACAAATCCAATGCACAGTGCCATGCTAGTTACTATGAACAAAATTAACTCTACCCCCAACCAAAACCAGCACAACTACAAGAGTTCAGCTTTGTAATTTTGAATCTCTTATTCCCTGTTCTATGTGCAGAGATAAGATGATAGTCTGTTCTATTTCTATTGCCCTTTATCCTTCTGAAATCTGTTCAAATACATTATCCCAGAACATGATTCTCACCTGCTGATGTAGATCACTTTACGAGAGAAGAGTCCTCCCAAGTGTCCACCTTTACCTCCTCCTAGGGCTTCACTTCCCCAGTGTTTTCCTCAGCTTTCTATTCAAACCAACTGTGCATTTTTACTTCTAGAAGAACATCCAGAGCAAAATTTTGAATTGATATAGGTGGTGACCAGCTGATCTGTCACACTAGCAACAGTAGTGACAAGGGATCATTCTGGTCCCTTGAGTCAAGGAAGGTCAATGGGTAGTTGTAGAAGTTTGCTTAGAGTGCCCAGTAGTGCCACTAGGACTAGCTCACATTTGTATCTCTCCACTTAGCTGAACAGATATGGCTGTTGGTGTAGTTTCCCAGAACAGACATTCCCAGCCCCTCCCATTTCTGTCTTTCTATGCCTTCTGTGTTGCATTAGCATCCTTTGTTTGGGTCTCATACGCCAGCTGTTTTGGGAGAGCAGCCAGTGCAGGTACTCCACAACCTCTCTGTGAACAGGTTCAGGTTGCTCTGCTGACTCCAGGCTATACACCTTTAATTGCTGAGGCAGCATATTACATATCCCATTACTAGGGATGAGGCTGGGGGCTGGGCTTTGTTTTTAAAAACAGTGGTAGTCATTAAAAGCCTGAGATGCTGCAATATCTCATGATACCATATGGTCAATCTTTTAGTAAATCACAGTATTTTTCAAGTAATTACCATGTAGTTCATTATAAAACAGTGATGAATTTTAAGCTTTTGAAATGAGTGAGAAGAAAGCCAAAGATCAGGATTCCTGGGAAGGCAGCAAACTGAATGCAGTCTATTGTCTAGCAGAACTTCTTCATCAGTGCTGTTGTGTCCAGTCCTGGGAAGCTCAGGTGTAAAAATGACATAATTTAATTCTCAAACCCGAAATTTTTTTTGAATTTCTTAACTCAGATGATGTGTGCACAATGTAAACACCTAAACACTAAAAATTAGAATGAAGTAGTTTTAATCTCAATCTAAATCATTTCTATTTAATGAAAATGAAGTTTCATAGTGAGGACTAATTCAGAACACAGAGAATTAATAAGAACAGAGAAAATACTTTAATTTTTCTTTCAAGTGGGTATTATGGCTTTCCACTGGCGCTTGTTTGAAGAAGATATGCCACAATCCAAAAACTAGGTATATCTGCTATAGAAATAAATTTAGAGCTATTTCCTTAATAGTGTGGAGAGTGATTTTTATAAAAAGTTTAAAAATCATTAAAGTTTTGATCTCTTACAGGAAAGTTTCTGTTTCTTTAACTTTCTTTAACACTAGGTTGTCAGATATTCTTTGTCATTTTTAATTTAAACCATTTGCATTATAAATTGGTCTGGGCTTTAAGCTGCCTTGAAGGAAGAGGGAAAATATGAAGGAAGGGAAAGAATGAAAAGCTGGAAGTGCTTTAAAATATGTATTATCAGTTGTCCTCAGTCTTATTTATTAATTACCTGCATGAAGGAATAATTTCATATGAAGGAATAATTTTGCATCTTCAAGGCTGTTTTGCATCAGAGACTCGGGATTCATGACAAGTGGACACCAGCACTGTTTCTAACATGCAGCTGAAAATGCACTGGGGAGTGCTTTAGTGGGGTCCACTTCAGTCTCAGAAAGGAGGACATCGCAATTATGGCACAGATTATTGCCGTTATTTCCATGTTTCTGCTAGCGAGAAAGCATCTGTATGAATTTGTTGCTATTAGCACAGCTGGAGGTAGCAAAGCAAGTACAGGCTGGCACGGTGTCACACTTCCATTATAACTCTAGAGAGTTGATCCTTCTTGACTTCTCTGTCACTCTTGTGTTTCCATGATGCTGTTATCTCCCCTGACCTTCATAGCCTGACCACTACCATTGATTTTTACCAAGTGTCATCTGGGTTACAAATTGGTCTGGGCTTGAATCTGTCTGTATTAAGAGGTTTGAATTCACACTTACTGATGTTGGGCAAAGAGGGAAAAAAATATGGAAAGTGAGAATTTGCTGAGCTGTTAAAACAGAAGTAAGCTTAAAAAGATTTTATGGCTAATAAAGCCTTTGAGTAAACAAGTGTAGAAAAACAAAACTGCAGCCCAATGTAATAAAATTGCAGTGTCATTAAAATGATTATAACAGTGCTGTGAAGCCAGGCAGCTCTCAAACAATCCTGGGAGTAGCCCTGTGCTCAGAAGTTATTTGGTTGCTTTCACGAATCCATTTACAAAATTAATCATTATTTAACTAATTTTAAGGCACAGACTGTGTTCAAACCAAATTAAATCCATTTAGTGCTGAAATACATTCCTTCTCTAACCTTTACGGGGAATGCGTGCTTCAAGATGTATGAAACTACACCGAAACATGGACAAAAGGTTCAAACTCAGACAGTCAGTAGAGGCTGTTCTGACACCATTGACTTGAAGCATCAGTGCTCAGGACTTCCACAGATTATCAGATGGGCTACTCTGAGGGGCACTTCCAGACTAAAGAAATAAATACAATTTTGGTGTCTAATTTTTTTTTAGGCTTGCTATGTTCAAAAAGAATTTAATGGCAATGCTATGAATTACTTTGATGTTAAAATGTTCCCAGTAGTCCTTGCTATGCCACTTACCTCCTCTGATACCTGGAGCAAACCATTCTCATGTCTCAGTTTCTTCTCTGTTGTATGGATACTATGCATGTCTTTTGGGATGAATGAGGCTTCCTTTGTGTCTAGAAAAAGAGAAGGAGGAGTTGAAGAAGGCTGGATTCAATAGTTTTCTACTGGTGGTTGTGAACCTGATGAGAATGGGAAAGTCGTGTCACTGTGTTGCCATGTCTTCTCTGACATGTCGTGTGTTACCTAAGGTTCCAGGAGCACTCCTTCCATGGGGCATATTTAGATGATGCCATACATCATTTATTTCCTCCTCAAGCAAATGTGACATCTTTCCTCTGGATTGCAGGACACATGTCTCAGATGTTGGTAGCTAGCAGCTGAATCAGCCAGGTTTGGTAAGCGACCTTTCAGATCAGAGAAAAGTGGTGTTGGTGTGCTAGAAGGTTCCAATTTCCGGGAAATAGGAGTCAGTGGGAAGAGGGGAGTGAAAATCTCTTGAGGAACCTTGGCACAGCCATATCTGTTTATTGTGATGGCATCAGCAGCTCTTCCATAGTTCAGTTACTGCTGAAAGTTGCATTCGAAGAGGTTCACTCCTCCTATTTCATACTTCAGTAACTGAGTTTCCCATTATGTTGCTTGTTAAAATATTTACTAATCTTAGCAGAAAAAAGAAAGAAGGAAAAAAAAACAGAGAAAAGAGAAAAGAAAAAAAAATTAAACTGTGTTCTTAAATTAGAAGCTTTCCTGGAGTGGTTTTCAGCTTCTCTGAGCAGCGTAAGTGCTATAATCACAGACTGAGGCCATACCAAAAATAAGCTACTATTCACACCTTAAGTCTTGACTATTTGTATCTAAAGACCACTCAGCCTTGGCCTCCAGGAGGCAGTGCCAGGCACCCACTCTTCTCCTTGCAGCAACACCATACCTGAAAGACCCTCGGGAGCGAAGCACCTTCTGATGACACACATTGTACTCTCCCAGGAGAAAAGCTGCTGTTGCAGCAAATCTGTGAGTTGTACCTCCCCTTCAGATCAACAGGAGACAAACGGGGTGCTCTTCTTACCGACTTTAAGGAGAATGAGTCACAGAGCAAGAGCCAGGGTGTCACTGCGGATTAAGAACTGCTTATGAAATAGGAGAGAAAGATTCGTCATGAACTGCTGCTTCTCAGCGTGTAGAGAGATTGGGGGTACCCCGGGGGCAAATTGTCTCTGTTAGGAAGAACTATGGAGGAGTTAAAAAAATCCCAGATGTATTTAAATACAGTGAGGGATTAAGGAGCAAAATGGTAGATGAAATTCAGTTTGAATAAGTGAGACAAAATAATATACATTAATAAAAATAGTCCTTTTTAAGAAAAAGAGAAAAGGTGTTCTTAAAACTCCTCTTAGTCTGGGCTCTGAGACTTTGCAAAATTTTGAAGAAAAGATTTGCTGTGTTCAGATATCTGAATCCTGCCTTTGGTATGGTGGCACATATTTTCAGACTTGAAAATTTAAAAGAAAGCATGCAAATCCTGAAGTCAGTGGCCCACTTCTCTGTCGTGTATTTCTAAAGCACAAACCAGTCTAATACGTATTACTGAGGTTAAGAGTTTAGCAGGAGATTTTTAAAAAAGAGATTTTTATAAGTAGTGAGCATGTACCTAATCACATTAACTAATCGTTTGTAGAATTATACCAGCACCTTATTTACCTGTTTTCAGAAGGAGTAGTCTTGCTGCAGTTATAAGGCACGAGGGACTGATCTCTGATATGTCTGTTCCTTGTCTAGGCTGCAGTGCACTGGGTGCATGTGGAAACGAAGTACGTGAGGTTCATGTAAGGATAAAATGGCACCTTTCTGTTGTCTGGCGACTGGAGTCAGATACTGAATCAGCTGGAATCTGGTATATTATCATTTATTTGGTCAGGTGTCTCTAGTGCTCCTGGGATAGAATATGGGTGTTTTGCTACTTCTTAACTGGTCTTTGGGCAACTGCTTCAACACTGACAATTTCATAGCAACTTTCAAACCTTGTAAGTTTTTTCTCAGGGAATTGAGGCCAATGTTGAATGCTGTTACTGGTCAACTTTTCTAACATCTTTCTTTCTTGATTTTTAGCAGCGTGAATGCAACAGTGCCCAAAGGAAAAAAAAAACAACCCAACAAAACAATATTAAAGAACTAATAGTTTCTGCATTGTTTTACCCAGGGTAGACTGCTCCTTAGGTAGTCCTTACAGAGAAGTATCTCAGCTGACCACTTCTCTTGCTCTCATTCAGACTTTTTCCACAATTGTCTTGGACTTTATTTTAATTCTTAGGTATTACTTTTGGACTCACCTGCTAGCTTAAGAAAAACAGGCAGTAGCATGTCTGAGGTGGTTTAAAATAACCTCCAGTCTAGGGCTAGTGGCTGCTGCTGAGAACTGACACAAGGTCTAGGAGTAGTATGTACTGCTGGAGACGTGCTGCCTTCAATAATTGCTTGTCTCACTCCTTCTTGATCCCAGCAGCAGGAACAGGAAATGCTTCCCTCTCTTTAGTCTTTTCTCTTGACCGCTTTTAGCAGACAAAGTATTCACGGTTGGTACGCATCAGCCCCTTGCCCATGGAGAGGCAGTGCTCAAGTCCTGGAATTCTCACTCTTCCCCTTCCCCTTGCCAAGCAGCACACTGAGAGTGGAGATATGGTGTGAATGGAATCAGCCCTCATACTGGCCCATGAAGACAGATGGTTAAAAATGCTGAAGCTACTGTCACCTGTTCAAATAGACCCCCTCTATTGGACTGAATCTTTTATATTCATTAGAGCAAAGAATAAGCAGACAGATCCTAGCATTACTGCAAGGCATTTTAAAGAAGCTCTTAAATTTTTTTTTTAAAGAAAATAAATATACTATGAAGAAATACCTCCATACACCTCAGAGTCTTATCACTCAGCCTGACCCCTGTGACAAGTATACAAGTTTTCCAGGCATGGAGGGAGGATGACAGCCTGGGCTGGAGCTGGCCAAGCTGCCCCTCCCAGCTTCCCGTCAGCAGGGAGTTTGCCTGCAGACTGGTCAATGTCCATGCTGCTGCCAAATGGTTCTAGCAACCAGAGAAGACTAATCCTCAACATTATTCAGCTAAAGGTGGCCTCTTTATTTGTCTCTCTAAAGTATTCCAGATGGTATTCCAGACCCATATTTCTGAACTTTGATTTTATTTTTTTTTTTTTAGGTTTATCTTTATATCTGTAGTACTAAGGAGAACGTTCTGCATATTAGGGAAGTAGTGCTGTTATAGACTGTTGCCCTGTCAATGAGGGAAGCCAATTTGATGTCATTGCACAGAGATGTTATTGAATAAAGGCCAGGTGGAACTTTCTTAAATAATGATTTTAAACTACAGAATGCATCTTTCTTAAAATTCACTATTCAAAAAGACTAGAGAGAAAAACAATGTGTCTAAGATCAGTACTAAAAAAAGAAAATCTTCAACATGAAAGAAGCTCCTCTGTGTGCCTACTAAGTGAATGTCTGTCAAAAAATCTTAGATATAAACACTTGAAGTAAATACAGAGGTAGGCAGGACCAACAAAATTATTTGTCAGCTCAAGCCTCAGATTCGCTTCTAGAGTAAAGTACCAGCAGTAGAAGACACTGATCTCTGGTGACAGGTGATTGTCATGCTATGTCTTCTGGTAGATTATTTTTGCTAACATGTTCATCTGTGGGCTATACACCCAACTGAGAAAGAACCTTACAGTTCTAACAAACGCTTTCACCTGCAGGGTATAATCCACACATACCTCTCATTGTTTAATAGAAGTTGATTACAGCAATTAAATTCTTCAGGAGATTTAGTCCATTCAGCTTCTGTTTTCAAGAGCATTGGGCATCTGTCTTACTATCCATGTGTTTAATACCTTTCCCTTTAAGGCACATTTCTAGGTTAAAAGCTTATACACGGTTGTTTCAGAATTTAGGGTGAAAGCAAGACTGCCTCGTTTAGGTGCCAAACTTACAGCTGCTGGATGATGCACATCTTCCCCAATGATGGGGATGTCATTCACTTCATTTGACATCATTGAACTGCCTGAGAGACAAGTGAAGACATACCCACTCAGGGAGATTAGGCACCTTCTTTCCTCCACTGGTAGAAGAAACTTTGGTGACTCCAAAAGACAGCCCAGACTGCAAAGCATCTCTCAGCTTCACTGAGATATGCTGAACAAGTAGGATGTTGTGGGATCCAGTGTGTCTAGTGCTCCTCTGCTGAAAGGCACAATGGGTAGTATATTCTACCTGTCTTCTGCTTGTTACTGAAGGGACTGGAAAGTGAAGCAGGAGATGAAAGAGATCTTACTCAAGTTAGTCTGAGAAGTTTTAACTTCCACATCCTAGGAAAGTGCTCTGTGTAATAGCCCTGAGTGATAGGACTGTTCATCATCCTCTTCACGGCCCAGAAGTTCATCGTCAGGCATAAAAGAAACAGAGACAACCTGAGAAAGAGAACATAACTCTCAACTTGCAGCGCTCAAGAGGAAGACAGCTGCTCCAAACTTAGTTTTTGAGCATGGTATTTATTTTGCATTAGTAAATATTAAAATTGTTTTTAACATGAACATAAGTCTAAATTAGTCTCCCCAAAAGTCCTAGGAGCTGGGTTCAGGCTCTACCTTCCTCTTGTTGAGCTGTGGGTTCAATACTATTCAAGCTGAACACAGGTGGAGCCAAACTTCTGAACTTTCTCTAGGGGAAGTAGGTGGAGTGGAGATGCCACTATGCTTGAGTTTGGATAGCAAAAGAGAGGCTGTGTGTGAGAGTGGCATTTACCTCTCCAGAAAACACACTTTCTGATACTGCCAGGAGGACTGTCATTAAGCACTCAGGCAGCTTTCTGGCTGCAGGGAAATGCTTTGAAATTTTGGTGAAGTGCATTCTTAAAAATGAGCAAACTGGACTTCATTGCCCATGTCCTGATTTAAGCAAATTTTAGGTGGATAGAACCCTACCTTAAGGTTTCACTGGGGATTAGACTGACATTTAGGTGTAAGGAGCACAATTCCCAGTGTCAGCCCTATTTCTGTACTGTAGATTATTCTTCATTTTTGCAGAAAATGATTCAGTTGAACTAATCTGACAGGGCTGACTGGATGTCCATTATAGCGCTGCATTACAATTGCTAAACAGAGCATTGGAAGGGCACTAGGTACAGTCTGCTAAAGACAATACAGAATTTGAATGACAGCACTAAAGGAGCATTTCAGAGTTCAGTAAGTGGATTTCCAAAGACAGTTGGCAGTTGGGAGGAGGAAAAGCAAATGAGAGCAACTGCTTGTGAGACCGACATAACCTCGGCGTAACATTGAGCTACATATTGCTATCCTTGGGCCAGGAGCAGGCTTGGCAAGCACTGGCAATCAAGCCATCTGTATAACTGGATCAGATTTTTCACTACCAAAATGGATCAATTTCTGGCATTGTTTTGACAGGCACGTAGGGAAATACAGAACATATAGTTTTCATCATTGTTTACTTCTGTTTTTCCTCTTGTTCCCTTTGACATTGCCCACTGGCTTTTATTAGAGTTTGAGTTCCATTTAGCTCAGCATGCAGAGCTGGCCATGCTGCCAGTGTCGCTCCCCGCAGAACTCCTTGTGTTCCTTCATTTACATGTTTCCTCCTCATTATTTAACCAGAGCAGAAAGTTTTGAGAGTTGAATGTATAAATCATTAGGTCCAGGTCAAAAATAGACAGTCTATTATTCAAAGTGGTTATTCTTATCAGATTTGCAGTTTATCTTGGAATTTCTTGGAAATGTGGCATCTGTTTGTAGCATTGTTTGGATAATAGCAGTGTGAAGCTGAACTGGTCTTAAGATCAGCATTCAATGTGCAGCTCTACTCTTCTGTTGGAGTGATCTAATTGGCGAGTCATGAGGCACGTCTGGTCTGTAAGACTCGTCTCCTACCTCATTTGCCTGCAGAGGGCATTTCGCAAGGCTGCTAACTCGCCAGTGAGGAGGAGTTATGTTCACCTGGATCTGGGTGCTTTAAATATGCTCTAAAATCAGCCAGATGTGCTCTAAAACCAGTCAGATCCCCCATGTGAAAAAGGTTGGAACAAAATTTTTGGTAGGGGAATGAGGGAGGTTTTATTATAACTAAAAGTTATAATAAAGTTATTTTTGTGTTACGTGGTATTTGCTACTACATCTTCTCCACGTTTGGTAGGGAGAAAAATGTATAGCCTTTAGGGACAATCAATAGTGCTGGTCTTTCTATTCTTAGATCTAGAAGGGATGCCAGTCAAATAATAATAATCTTTATATAATGATATTAGTCATCTGACAAAGAAAGTTGGTATCTACTGCCTTCATTTTATGGGTATTGAAATTGAAGGTCAGGAAGATGTCTTAATCAGGATAATCTGATAGGCCTCTTCCAGGTGAAGACATATTCTGTTCCTCATTTGTAATTTGTTCACCAACAGACATTCTCTCAATTATGTGTAAAACTACCAAAGACGCTGGGATGGTATAGACAGATTTAAAAAATGTCTAGCTAATTCTATAAATTTTCTAGCAGTGACTGAGAAGGAAATCACTTAATGGGATTGTTCTAAGTTGTGTCAACTTTCAGGACCAGATTTTAGAAATTACTCCTCATCACTGTATTTTTCTTGTAAATTGAGCAAATGAAAAGTGAAATCTGTAATAGACGATAGCAGAGGAAGATTATAATCTGATGTTCTATTATTTAAATTACTTCTGTAAGTGGATTGTTCCTTAAAATATTTCTGTTTTCATCTCCAATATAGATATTGGAAGATACAGAATATTATTTTCACCAGGCAATCTAATTTTCCTGTATTCAATATCCAGTACACTTTTGTGGAGACGTTTTAACAATTACATAAATTTGGGCTTCCAAATTCACTCTTGAGCATCTAAATGTATTACACTAATTTTCAGAAGTGCTCAGCAGCTCACATTAAAGTTAAGAGGTATTTATTCCTGTGTTTTCATTTCAGATTTATCTCTAAATAAAATAGCTTTATAGCCTAGATCTACTTTTTTTTTTCTTATTAGACAAAATTCCTGATGAAGTTACAGGGAGCTGATTGCCTCACGGTTATTTTAGCTCAGAGAAGTAGGTATGGACTGGATTATTTATTTTTCACATGGTTAAGATGGATGGGGAAGTTTTCATGGTGATGTCATGATGTTAAATCATTACTTTGGTCTGATCTGAGGAGTCTTTTTATTTGAAGGAGTAACTTTATTTGAAGGAGCACTACCATAAAACACTGGCTGTTTTTAGCAGATATATAAGCCATACACTGCAGCAGGTATAACTAGTTAGTGCAAGAGCTGTGCCCTGAAAAGTGAGATGAAACAAAAGCAACAGCGAAATAGTTTGCAGATGACACTCTGCCAGACTTTAAAACTTTATATATCTACAGAAACCCCAAAGGAAATATTTATATTTCTCTTCCCATTTATTTCTTCATTGTCATTAACCTGTCAAATAACATATATTCTACAAATAACATGAGATAGAGGTTGGCATCTAAGTAAGACAAGGTTCTGCTACTGGCTCAGTAGAGTCTGAATCTGTCAAATGAAAAATAATACTTTGGCTAGCACTCGCAGATAGAGATGCCATTAGAAGATAAAACAATGGAAGGAAGTTAGTTATACATGAATTTTCTGTAGTTTCTGACTCTCTTTTCAACTTCCAAGCTGCAGAAAACTGTAGATAGAAACATAAAAAGGACCTCAAAATAATTATTTTAAACTGTAAGATATATCACATTTTGTTTTAACTGCTATTATCATATCTTAGCACAGTTAACTTGAAAGAAGATGCAAAAGAGAAATCTACAGCAAGTGAAATGAGAGCAAAGGTAGGAAACCCAAAGTAACCACTACCTCAAGATCTCAGCTGGCAACAGCTATGTCATTTGCAAAAAGGTGCTATGCCATCCAACAGTTTATTCTTCCTAAGGCCAAAATCTAAATTGAAGGTGATTAGAAGCCTTCAAGGCAATCAAAAAAAGTAGTGGTAAAATCAAGAAGGACTGTTAAAGACACTGCAGGAGCCATTAATTTTCTTTGACATAGAAAAGGTTAGCTAGTCTCAAGAGAACTTGGGAAGCACAAATAGCATCCAGGGGCAGGCCTTTTGATGCTTTTGATTTTTACCGGTGTACGCTTTGTACCTCTGAGGCCTAAGCTGTGATTTCTCTTTTAGTGTTTCACCATTACTGGTGTACCAAAATGCACAGGCTCCCGAAAGAAAATGCATATGAGTTGGACCTGTGTTGTAGCATCTCTGGAAACTGAGGGGCCATAGCCCAGAAACTCATTCTGTGCCGTACTTCTCCAAATGCAAGCAAGGCCCATCACCAAAAAGAGGTTTCACTCTCTCCTCCTCCACTACAGGCAACTTAAACAATCTTGACAGTTCAAAGTAGAGTGAACCCCATCCACACCCTTAGCTTTCCTCCAAATCTTCGTAAAGTGGTTTCATCACCAGGGTCATCGAAAGAGTGTTCTTTCTGCTATTGCAGTTTCTGTTCAGACTGTATCATTGTTTATTCCTTATCAGAACAACTGTTGGTTTCTTTCTTGGTTTAATACTTTCCTTTGAATTAATTCCATAGTTGTTGAACCCTCACAATCAACAGATTAATTGTTCATAAGAAAAACCTCACTCCATAATACAGAAACTTGTTCCCATGTAGGACTGAATCAAGCAAGCTGAAAACCAAGCGTAATACGTGAAAGATCACAAATAGCGGCTGTTACGTGAGTACTGTGTGCTTGCACTGGGAGCATGTGGGAGGACTGTGGGCAGGAGTATAGGTGATGTTTGCAAGTTGTCTTTGGTAACAGTCCTTGTATAAACCTGAAGTCAGATGGGTGATGTCAGTGTACGGTGCTGTTGCAAGGTAGGCTAGTTAGCTTAACACTGTGCTGTTGGGAATGGAGTATTCTCTCTGTGTAAACAAAGCTACAGGCAATCTCTGTACGATGCACGTAACACTTAGCAGAACACAACACTAAACAAAAGCAAAGTGGAAATAAGGTGTGGAGAATGATGTTCTGGCATTTTTAGAGAAAGGTTTTGAATACTCGGCTCTCCTAAAATAAAACTGTCACAGAATTGTAATAAACAGTACTAGCATATATCAGCATTAGGAAGTTGGAAAAAATTTGTTGGAAAATATCATCGTGTGAATTAATCATTCTTTATGTGAAACCTCAAATGTGAGAGTGTGTGATCAATAAGAGTACTGGTACCAAACAGTACTGGTTCTGCAGTTTTCCTGTGACGTTAAGAATGACAATATCTTAGCCCAACAAACTGCATGTCAGTTTGTGAATATACGTGATTTAATTTGATATTGGAATAAAGTTGGTATTGGATGAGAGTTACTAAGACTACTCCTAGATGCTCAGGCTTGCAAAAAAATGGCCTTCTAGCACCATCTTCTCTTCCATTTTCTCTCCAGCATTCTTGCTGGGCTGTAGCATTCAAGTACTCTGATTATGTCCTCCATTACTGTTGCTACACTGGCTTGTAGCCGCATACCTTGTTTTTGAAGCTGGGGAATGTTTTTTCAGGGGACAAGGGGTAAGCAGGGTGTAGGAGGTTGAGCTTTTACAAATGAGACTCCCTTGGTTAAAAAATGACACCAATGTACGCAGCAGTCTGCCTGTACCACTGCATAGACTTGCTATTACTGTAAAAGCCCACTTGCTGACACCAATCATTTCCATAAAATTTAAACCAACATCTTTGGGAGAAAAGATTTAATTAACACATAAGCCCCTGAGTCACTATGACAATCTGCTTTCATAGTGATGGGAATAATCACATTTCTACCCACTGTCAGTCCCTGAAATATAGGGGTTTTATGAATAATCCATAGTACATTTTTTTCCTTACAGAAACAATCAGATTCCTTTGTTGCTTTCAGACAAGAACATTTCTGCCTTAGACATCTAGAAAAACTCTGGTTTATCTAGTGCCTTGAGGGGCTACCTCTGCTTGTGTGACAGGAGGTCTCTTGAGCATTTTGGGTTAGTAGCATGAAGGGAGGCTGAGCGAATCCATCCTAACCAAGATCCACATGAGACGTCTCATTATTTAAATAGAGGTGCCCTTAGGGCAGTGTATGCAGAAATCAGTGCAATAAATAAATAAATAAACAGTGCTCACTGCAAACAATAAATAAAATCGTGGCAAAGATTACTGTGATATAAAATTAGATTCAAAAATTTCCACTGTGAAGCAGAAATAATAACCTAGGTACAGAGCTCTGAAAAAAATTTTTTCCCCTTAGTCCAGTTGGAAAGATCATGTCTAGTAGTATGTGCTTGTTTTGACACTTACTTCTCCTACTTGTTATAAATTCTTGAAGGAAAAAATACAGAACCTTTCTTCCCCTGGGTGAGTCTCTTCAAAGCTGTTTCTAATTTACCATGGCATGAGATAGATAAGTATCAAGCTTGTAAGGTTTAATTTTATGATCTTTGGGGCTTTAACAATGTAGAGAATAATTCTATAATCACAGTTTAGACAGAGAATGCTGTATCTGTTGTCCTCACTGGACATTCTTATATCCTTTCCTCATCTTTTTACTTTCCTAATACTTTTGTGTGAGTACTATGCAACAACTAAACAAGGTATGATCTGTATATTAGGAGCAGAATGTTCTCAATGCATCTTCAGAGTTGTAACAACTCTAATAACCTGAAAATTTTGCAAATATGAAGTTTGCATCTAGGTATGTGCTTTTTAAAATGATAGCAGTTCTCTTACGTTAAGCTTGATTGCAACCTGTTTTCTAAATTAAAAAATGTAAATGTGGCATTGACAAAGGTTAAAAAGATTTGAAGTGGGTTCTGTCAGCAGTGCGTGCACACACCAGACTAAATCCTATGTATCTAATCAGTGTCCTCTGGACTGTGTGCCTTGCTCCATTGTTTACTTTCAAATCCATAATAATTTTGTATCCTTTCACTGGGCGAAGATTCATTTTAAAAATAATGAGTTTAAAAATATGCTTTTCCCTTGTCCGTTTGATACCAAGCCTGCTATTTGGTTTTCATTGTTTGTTTCCCTCCTTGTCTCGTCAATCCTTTTCTCCCTTTCTGTCCTTTTACTTTATTACATTTTTTATTGAGGACTGAGATGAACTGGTTGCTGCATCATGGGCCCATTACACTTCCTAACAATTCCATTTACACCTTATTGTTTGTCTTATTGCTGGAAAATTCAGGTGATTCATCATGCCTGAAGAAGCACCTGATCCCAATTCCCTTGATATCACGATCATTATGTGACAGGAATACAGTTAGTGGTGGCTTTCAGACTCAAAGAGGCCAAGGTGATAACTCTTTTGGGACTTTTAGCCTCTCAAGTATTGATGAGTTCCATTTTCGTAATGCTCTGTTTTCTTGCTCCCTTTCAACAGCCCCCTGAGTGTGGAAAAGGGCTTGGAGTTAATAAAGGAAGTGGCATATCTCCTGAAGCTGCAGATGAGTGCCTTTGATGATGTCAAGTACGTACATGGAATCTACTCCTTATTGTTTTATTGGATTTTTCATTATTTTTGGATAGTTTGTCTTGAAAGGAAATATCTGCTCTTTAATGCCAAAATTAATGAGTGTGTGAGAGACAAAAAAGAATACCACTATGATCTTTATAACGCCCCCTACACACAGGAACAAACTATTTTTAAAAATTTATAAAGATTTAAATTTTCCTGTGCTTCTGTAGAGAAAAATAATCTGTTAAATGAGCTGTAAAATATTATCACCCTTATTTAATGATTTCTAGGTAAGGAAAGTCTTGTGAAGGCTCATTATACTCAGCAATGCCAAGAGGGAGAATGACATCAGAGATGGATAGTAACTTGGGTCCCCGGCTTTGAGTCTGGCACGTGGCACACTAGGTTGTACTGCTTGGTCAGCTACTCATTTAACAAGTCACAGGGAGTTCAGCTATGTTGAGATACGGTTTTTCTTCACGATTCATACTGATGTTAATCTCCTGAATTAGGAGGTTAAGATTTGTCATGTCTGGTAAAAGATTTTAGATTGGGTTTTTTCTAAAATTGTTTTTGTGGGACTATTTACTTCACAGATCATAATTCTTCTATGTGAAACAGAAAATAAAAATAGTTTGATAGAAAAGTAATGGACAAGAAGGTCAGCTGTGGGAGGGTTTTGACAGCTTGCTGGAAAGAAGTCACATCTTGGAGCAGTGAAAATAACTGATGTCTGGATAGCACCCAGTTCTTGCCTATGTGTCAGAGGGTTTGGGGCTGCTTGTTTTAGCCCATGAGTCAGTTGCTGACGTGCAGCATCTCTCTCAGCCTTGTGCTGCCATCAGCTTTTTTTTAACCTTCAGTTCCAGTGGATGTAATTCATTGTGTAATATTGTGTTTTAAGCCATAGTCTGAAGAAGTTTCATTTTTAGTGGAAGTATTTAATATTAGTAGAAAAAAAATCTACCCCTTCTATTACTGTATATGTAGGGAGAAATAGACTACTGATGGGAAAATCTTAGAAATCTGACAAATACCAGGCATAATAGCTTTAGTTGTTTAGGAGGAAAAAATATATATAAATTGTTTACATTGTTGAAAGTCTTTTTGTTTGTATTTTTTGAAAAGTATTTTTCATGAAAACTGAGTTCTGAAATTACAAAAAATGACAATAATCTAATATATTCCTTGTAAAGAGGATTTGCGACCTTAATTTTGAATATTAGCAGATCGTCTGCTGCTCATTTAAAGGGGTAATCCCATGGAACAATTTCTTTGCTGAAATTAATGGGTTCTGCTTCATTAACTTCATTCATTTACAGTATAAGAGCACTTCCACCTACCTTTCTAATTGTTAGCATAAAACCTTTTTGTTATTTTTTTATCATTTGATAAAACAACAACGTTGCAACTGGCAGGCTGTGGATTCATTCTCTAATGAAAAATATCCCTCCAGTGACATGGCTAGCTATGAACAACATTTTCTTTTGTTTTTAATGTGCAACATTAGGGAAGGTGCTTAGTTTGCGTTCATTAATACACGGTCATATGACTGTACCAAAAATACTTGTATTGTATGGTCAGTATTTTAAGTATCTTGAATGATAGTAACTCCAAACAGGACCAAGAATTCTGTCTATCAATACAAACACAGTCTTTGCCTTTTCAAAAGATCTATGAATCTGTGAAAGATTATCCCGAATCTCAAGTTAGTGAAGAATTCATCCATAGTAAATTTTCTTTATTCAAGAGAATGAGATGCTTTGACTCCAATTAAACCCATGAAATGCTGAAGAAATGTGGAGCTGGCCAGAAGCAGCAGAGACTTTAGAAAAAGGCCTCACCAAGCAAAGAACTAGAGATTTTTATTATTATTATTATTATTTGTTCTTTTGTTGTCACTATACAGCCATTGTTGGAAAACTGTATGAATTGAAAGGCATTTGGTAGCTTCTGAGTGGCATCATGGAGAGGGATTTCAGGAAAGACTTGATGTCATAGTTATTCCGAATCCACCTTCGACATACCAAAGTGTGAGGCCTCTCTGGAAGGCCTTTTTACTTGGCCTAAGGCATCATGGGCAATTTAAATTATTTTATTTTACTGGCACTAAAATTACTCTTTTTCTTAGGGATTCAGCTTTTTAAAAGGTCTACTTTCAACTCCAACCTGAGTATTAGTTTGGTGTAAAATTGTCAATTCTCTCTCTTCCTTCCAAGAATTCTGAATGTGTAGACCTGAGTTTTTTAGACTATTGCAAAGATTTTGGAGTAAAGACGTGCTGATGAGAATTGCAGGGTTAATTTGAGTGTACAGACAAAGCTATCATGTTCAATAAGAACAGTGTAAGAACTGAGGAGAGGGAGCGAGTGGTAAGTTCTTCTAAAGTTCTTTAAATTTTCAATTAAGAGATTCTTGTCCTTTTCTCTGAAAAAAAAAAAAAAAATGAAGGGACTGCTTCACAAGTACATTGCTACCTTTAGTTAGTTTTGTCTGCCGGTATCTGTCATTCTTCCCTCTATTTTTTTCTTCTGTGCTTTGGAGTTATATAAGTAAACAATCACTTTTGCAATGGATACCTACTGATTCCTGTGTTAGTTCTTGATTAGTTGATGCATGGGAGTAATCAGCTTATTTTATCTCCTCTCCTTCACAATCTTGCCAACTTTAACGGATGATCTGCAATTCACAGTATAGCCTCAGGCTTGGCTCTCAGAGTGTTCAGTCCACTTCCACAGTTGGTTTGTTTTCAAGTTTGCATTGATATAAACTTTGCTCTCCCTGTGAAGCAGATGAGTGGGTTTGGGGAATTCATAATTAGAAATATTTCAATGTTGAAGAAAAGATCCAACATGTTAACTGTCACTTTTGGATACAGCCTGAATCTTTATGGAAGTAATAGTTATGCTTAATATGTTTTGTTAATGGTTATGTAGCTGTCAAATAAATTCCATTATTTCTTATTACATCATTAGAGACCATTAAAAGGATATTAGCATGCTGATGTAATTATGCAAGCAGACGTAAAATTACTATAGTTATGATTTTATAATCTAATTATGGGTGTCCAATGCCCCTGGTGATTGATTATTGGGCTGGTATCATGGGTGGTAGTCAGATGGATACTTGTATTAGGAGGATTTGTATTTATTTAAAAAAGAAATGAGAATTTTACCACTGCAATCTGCAGGATTGACCTTCTTAATGTAATTACAGTTCTTGACAAATTATAAAGTAAATTTCCAAACATGCGATATTATACAGAAACATCCAAATCTGGTAAAAATACTAAATCTGTAAGCTAAACTGTGAGGGTAGTGGAAAGGACACTCAGCATCTATAGTTAAATTCATTGACTTAGAACACACATGTTTTCTGATGAGAATACAAATTATTTCAGAATTTTGTATTTAATGTTCTACTTGAGGTATTTACTGAGAGAAAACAGATTATTCTGATTTCGTGGTATATCAGACTGCATAGCCTACCATGCTTGGCCTCCAGTTAAGAGTGAAATTTTCAGCTGAATATTACATTCTCTGACCAATTCTGCAGTAGCACTGATTTTTTTCCCTTTTCCTTCTGATTTCTCTCTTTAGCCTGATATGATTATCCCTATTGCTGTTGAAGAACTTCTGATCTAGGTGTCTTTTTTCCTTTTTTTTTCCTACTGTTTTTGCTTCCTCCACCCATTCATCTTAATGGGCATCTTTGTCATTTTTGCCTTCTAATATACTTAAAGTTAGTACTCAACTGTCCTTTCAGGAGGTGTGATAACTTGAAAAATGAGTGTGCCCATTTCCATATCTAATTTTTCAATGGAAAAATCTGTGGCAGAGCTCTCTATATTCATTCCATAAAATGATGTTAAGTTCTATCTGCTGCTTTTGTTTTGAAGTGTAACAGGAATTGCCTATATAAGCATATAATCTATATCTGTCATGTTGGGGATGAACAGGATGCCTATGCTAAATTTCAAATGGTAATATAAATAGATATTTTAAGTTGAAACAGCTGATTCTGATTATCTAATATAATGTCCCAGATTACAAAGCCGTAAAACTTAACCAATAATCCTTTATCAGGTATGGTTGGTTGCATCTATATTGTACATCCAAAGCTAGGTTAAAAGGCCAAATCACTGAGCTTTCAGTCTAAAACTCAAGCTCCAAGGCCTTAGGTTGGTTATTCAGCTTTCATCTGACTGCTCTCTCTACTCACACTGAGACTAGAGGTGAGTTCAGTGTTTTGCTTGAATAGTTCATTATAAGAAAAATGAAAACTCAGGTTAACTGAAGGTATGTATGGAAACTATGGAGGCTTCAGCTGAAAAATACTTTTCAAAATTTGTGGCAGCCACCGCCACATCAGTGTGGGTTGACATTTTGCCAATAAAAAACTACAAATTTTCAAGTAATGACTAGTTTCAAAATTTAACTAAATTTAGCTTATTATGAAAAAGCTTTTATTTTGGGGGTAAAAATAAACAAATATTTAATTTTGGACTGAACTCAAGTTATTATTTCCATGTTTTGTTTTGTTTTGTTTTTCTTTTTGTTCAGCTGACCAAAAATATCAATGTTTCGATAATTATTATCTAGTCTAACTAATTATGATATATTCTTGAAATTTTTGATCATATCTATGTATTTTTCTACAACTTTTCGTCTTATTCCATATGTAGGAAATATAATGTTCAGTTAAATGAACAGCTCTTCAATGTTTCATTTTATTATCATTGTGCAACATGTGGCTTTGGGCTTTGTTTTTTGCACATTATTCAAATCCTGCTTTGAGGTCAGAAAACCCTTTTTTGTTGTTGTTGTTTTTTTCTATGGTGCTTTTCACTACACTATCAAAATGCCTGCCAAACATGAATTGATATACTTAACTCACATGAGATACAGAGTGCTGTTAGGACCATACAGAGCTGTGGATGTGCATGAGGAGATTAAAGTGAAAGCATTTACCAATAGGAGGTGTCCAGTCTGATGTCTCAGAGCATAGCTTATTCAGCCTCTTTGATAAGGAACTTTGCTTATTGACACTGAGACCCCATTGGCTTCAATTACCATTCTGAGTGTTCAGTAGCCCCAGAAGTCACCTCTCAGTTTAGAGCGTGCTACTTGGTCTGTTAAAAAAAAATTGCCTGAAATGGGTTGGCTTCAAATGGACTGAGTCTGAAACTGAATCTGAGGCAAATCTAGATGGTACCAGCAGAATTCAAAGTAACCACAGGACCTTCACATCTTTATAGTTCCGTGCCTTGTTCACAACATACTTCCTGAAGTCTGATAAAAATGAAGTTGAGGTCCCTACTTGACAACCATTCATCCTCAGATGTCAGGGATCCTATGGAAAAAAACACTTTGAAAAGACAGGCTGTATATCTAGATGCAAAGTAAGTCAAAATTGATTTTTCCTGTTATACTGTCCTTAGATCAGCTATGTTCTTTATATATTTTTATGCAAACAGTGATCTAACAAGAGCTTGAATTTGGAAGGCTTATCATGAGGACAGCTCCAAGCACTTTCTTGCCACATTTCAAATCTCTGTTCTAGTGGAGTTAGAGACAGTTTTCACCTCCTTTTCAAAGAAAAGGCCTTACACAACCGAACAATACCTATCATTACCCTTGCTGTTAGGAAGGGCTGAAACGGTTGGGCTGTAATAGATACGATTTGAAAACCCAGCCAACCATCCCAGTGAAAAGAACTTGAACTGAGGAAGATGCCTGAAAATCAAACCAAGTAGTAAAAGTTTGGAGGAGCTTTAAACGTGTTTAAAATGGAAGTGTTGGGCAGGCAGACAGATGAGTGGAGCTCCCAGCCTCACCTATTGTGAACACGTACTTTGGCTGTAGTGTCCTAATCATGCTATATAGGTTTTGTTCATTGTTTATCATGTTATTTTTCTAACACCTGAACAACTCAATCAGCCAGTTAATCATATTCAGTCATCCAGAACCTAAACACTGGAACAGTACTTGGTATTTTCACTTCATCATGCTGATGGATTATGACATGTGGTATATGTATGCTCTAAATGTGAACATCTCAAGAAAATGTTGGTAGTTTGAGAGGCAGGATAGTGTGATGGAGGATTATTTAACCACTGAGCAGTAGTGGGACAGGTAGCACAGTGTCTCATTAGGTTTGTATCTGCAGACTTCCCTCTACTGGATGGATTGTCCAAGATTCCTTTCTCCTTGAATCAGTGGAATCTTTTCTTGTGTTGTATGTTGAGCACGTGTGAAATAATACCCTTTGGATACATTCTGGTTTCTGCCTTCTATGCCATTTAGATTTACTGAGAGGAATGTTCTAGTATTGTGCTTATGAAAAAACATACAATCTGTCCTGCTCTCCTTAAGATGTTGTAGAACAAACTAGCAGCAGATTGAATTTTTATTGACATTCTGTCTGTTGTCCAGAAATTAAACAACATTTTTATTTCAATTTGAACTGCACTGTGTTTGGTCTCGATAAAAAGATAAACCTTTAAAAACAGTTGAGCAATATTTGTCATCCATTCTTTAATTTTAAATAGCAAACCAACAGAGTAAGGCTACTTGGCATAATCTTGTTTAAAATGTTATAAAGGCATAACTCAGAAATAATGGAACCACTTTTATTCAAACTTGACTTCTTCCACAGATTTAATGAGTCTGGAAAACAATCTGTCTGAAAAATGTACTGCTGTAACTCATTGCATGCAGGCTTTTATAAGAAATTACATTGTGTTTTCTGGTACGTGTTGTCTTATTTGACAACTAATTTATAATATAAAGATACATCAATTTTAACAGGAATGACGGATAAGAAATTACATTGTGTTTTCTGGTACGTGTTGTCTTATTTGACAACTAATTTATAATATAAAGATACATCAATTTTAACAGGAATGACGGTAAGGAACAAAAATAAGGCGGAAGTTTCAACTACGCATTCCTTTACTTAAAAATGAATGATTTCTCAACCTTAGTGTTACATTAGTCTTGTGGCTTTTTCCCCTGAGGTACAATATATTTTCTGTGCTTTTCTTTAATAAATGTGCATATAACCAAGATCATTTTGCCTTCTTCACTGTAACTTTCCTGCTAGAAATATATAAAAATACATTAAAATAACAAGAAGGATTTTGGCCTGCAGCATTTTATGAATTCTAGGTGACAAAACAGAAAGACCATAAAAATCTAGGGATACTCTTATAAATAAAAATGTATGAAGTTTGGCTTTCCATTGCAACATTTTATCTCATTAAATCAGAGGATTTGTACCTTTATAATAAAAAATAGAATGAAATCCAGTGTTGTAGATGTTCCCATGTACTCATAGGTCACTTCTCAAGAGCAGGTTTTTACAGAAAGTAAAGTTTATCCTTTTTTTAACTTCATGTTTTTCTACTACTCATCCCTCTTTGTGACTAAGAATGACATCATATTCCTTTTTTCTATAAAATTAAAGTTCATAACATTATAGGGTAGGCAGGATACACTCCTTTGTTTCAAGCAAGTCACTGACTATGTGCCATTGCATTTAATTTATATAACATTTGACATATTATTAACAGGTAATCATTTCCATTATACAGATGGGTAAACTGAAACTCAAGACACTTTTCTTGATTTTTCCCTAAGATGGTACAGAACTTTGTGACAGATATTAGAATAGAAACAGGGAACTGTGATTCTCACTCTCACTCCCTAAAGCTTCGTCCACAAATAGAATAACTAATATTAGAAATGGAAAAAGATGATCATGTAGAGATTTGTTTAAATGAATTGTCCCTTATAAGATATATACAAAATTAATCTTATGTCCATGTCTTTCTTAACCGTTCTGCCCTTGGCTGCCTGATTCTCCTACATATACAAATATGCACACTTTTTTTTCCTCTGTCACCTGCATGGATGAATGGATTCCATGATTATTACAGACCTGTTGACTCAGATAAGTAATTTTTCTGCACATTTTTCTTACATCCTAGCTGGTAAATATTGCATATCCAAGCCTATGAGCTGCACCGCAACCAGTTCTGTGGAAGGATTTGTATGCCTTACAAGCCATAAAGACAGTTGGAGCAAATATACATCTGTAGGGGCCACTGAAATTCCACTAAATCCCAATAAATTACACTTGCAGTGCCTCCTTTGCAAAGTAAATGTCTCTACCTCACAGCTGGCAGGGGAAGCTCGTCTTTTAAGTGATCTTCTCAGAGGCAAAGGAGAATCCAACAGATTCTTAAGAGGGCAAGCAGGATAGCTCTATCTGTAGAACTCAGAATTTTGTAGCTTTTTGAATTGAGGCTGTAGCAGTAGGGTTTTTGTGATCTTTGGTTGTGCTGCCAAAGAAATTTGTTTCCTATTTGGCTTCTATGCTATCAACATGCTAAATCTTACCTCTGCAAAAGTCCTAACATGAGTCATATTCTTCATTAATTATTAAAAGTCATTTGTGCAAACAGTGATAAAGTGACTGTCATCCCAGTAGAGAGATTTTACATGTGATTTTCAACATGTGATTTCCGTTAACAACACAGGTGTGCAGAGGTTAAGTAGACCCGAAGTCAGTGAAAGTAAAATGTGTTGAATGCTTACTGGCTAAAAATTAAAACCATCTGCTCTTTGTGTACCAGGCAGACTAGTACAAGGAATAAAGAAGAAGAATGGAAATAGAAGGAGAATACAATTACTTTTTTTTTAAAAAATGACATAACCATTTTATTGTTTAGCTTAATCTTTGGGGAGTGAAAGAATCCCTGTACATTCTAGCAGCATTTTGAGACCATTTTCCTACTCTCTTAGGGTCCTAACAAAATTATAGCACTTGCATGGTTTTTTCTTTTAAATACTGTAATTAGGAACCTTATTTGCATGGTAGGCAAAGTGGGGAACTTTCATCTACTCAGCATGGTCAAAATGTCATGTTTCATGGCTTATGATAGATTAATATAAAAATAATTTTCAAACTCTGCAAATTATTCATGGATATTGTGTAATCACCAGAAGCTGCATTTTGTGAGGAATAAAAATAGGACAAACTGAGTGTAGCATCAATGTCTAAATTGAGCATTGTCTCTTTTTTAAATCTTTTAAATTGTAGGCTTAGCAAAATAATCTTCACCTGAGATGAAGTAGGTTGTAAGATCTTTAAAATAGTCTTTCAGCATCTCCTGTACTATAAATTAGTATCAGTGTACTTAGTACAATTTTGATGCATATAGATTGAATCATTAATGTAAAATTAACGATTAATGTAAAATAATAAAAAGTCTGTCATGTAGTATTGGTTGGTAGCAGAGACCCACCAAACATGGACTGCTGATGCGGGAAACCATCCCTTTCTAGATTAGTCATCACTTTTCTGTGATTTTACTCTTGAACTTATTCTAATGACAGTAGTGTGTCGGTCGGAACACATTTTGTTGTTTGGACACCTTGTAGTGCCGCCTTCTCTCCCTCGAGACGATCCAACATGAAGTCACTCTGTGGCACTGATTGCTTCAGGAGGAGAGAAGGTGGCACTGCAAGGTCTCCAAGTAATTACCTGATTTATGAAGACTGTAGATGTAGCTTGCAAAGTTAAGTTTGAGCTGCAAACATAAATTCCAGACATAAGTTTTGCTTCCATGTAGTTACATTTGCAAGATGTTGCTCTGAAACTGTCTACCTAATCTTTGTGGTCTACCCATTACGCCTCACTCAGCTCCGTGGTATAAACCACTCTAATGAAATGCAAATGGCGATAGAAAATCAACCACTAACTCGCGAGTGTTGCAATTAATGTCTTTCCCCTAGCAGGGATTTTGCTTTTCATCTTTAGTACTTGGTCTTTGTCAGGCATGAAGTGTGATGTTAGTACAATAAATCTTTAACTTTGTCTGTGCTACTCTATGTTTAGTACAGGACCACATTTCTCTAGACAATGTTGCAAACAAACAGTTCATGCTTAGCACATGTAAAGGTTACAAATATGAATAGATAATATATTTTTGGCTGTATTGCAGCATGCTGTGGAACACTGTGTGTCATTCTGCATTTTAAGGAGCTTGTAAAGAGTTTCCAGAAAAGGGCTCAAGAAGCGCCATTTGCTAAAACAGAAAAAGATTTTTTTAATCGATCGGTGGCTGTAAGTACATACATGTCAATAGAAATGTGAGAATACAACCACCTGTACATTGACATTTGTTCGATGCAGGTGCAAAATGAAGCAAATCTTCAAACAGTAAAGATATTACCAAGTGAGAGATGTGTGTCTTTTCAGTATTAAGCCTGGGTGATGATCAATATTCTCTACTCACGGTACAGGGAAGTTATTTTGTAGTAGGTCAACACAATACATCTTTCACGGATTTCCTAAATCTTTCAGGTGAAGTCAGGTACCTGCTTATGTAATATGAAGTAATGCTTCACAAAATAAATTGTGGTCAACATTTCTGGTAAAAAAAATGTTGGTGAAATCTGAATCCAAGTGGCCAATGGATTTACATCTGGTCTGAGTAACAGAAAGAGAGCAAAATAGCGTACACTGCTTTATTCATTTACGTGTTGTATAACAATGACCAGCTGCAACTTTATGCCTTTGCTTTGCTCTGTAAATCATGTCATATAAATACACTGTATTACAAAAATGCCTCTTTTAATCAAGTGCTTTTTCCCACTAATTTGATTCGACATAAGTACGTTTATTATCCTATATCTCTATAATACAGCACATTTACATTTTAATTTTTCCAAAATTGAGAAGGTGAAAAGGAGGCTTCAGAGTAATATAAACAATGGACATAAGCTTCAAATTTCTAAACACAGTAACCACAGAAATGTGTACACATTGCAAGTCATTAGTTCAAGCCCACCAAACATTTCCTGAGACAATTACCTTTGCTGCTGTAAAATTTACTTTGCACAATCCTATGGAGCGTTACTAATTGCTTTTCTTAACCTCTAGAGATTAAAGGATTTTGAAATGAACATATAGACAAGTAGTGACTCTAATTTCAAATCTAAGCTTTATTAAGGCAAGCTCTGTTTTTCAAAATAGGGTCATTAAGAGAATGTTTAATGTTGGAAATATCCAATCCCAATCTCCTCATCTTCCTCCAATCTTGAGAAATTGCACTCTGCCTGTATTTTTTAAAAAAATGCAGTGCAACCTCAACGCGTTTCCACCTGGCATCAGCTCTATGTCTCATCGTCAAGAATACACATAACCATGTTGGGACTTGTTTCTCAAATCCTTTTCCACTAGGGGGTATGATAGACTGTGACTGTATTTCACTGTAAACCTTCTGTGTGATATTGTAATACTATAGGATACACACATGAGGGAGAAGAACAGGCATGAAAAGCCTGGTACATAATTTATGGAGATTTAAATCCCGTCATTCATAAATATAATTATAACCTACGGCTTGAAAGTGATATGGACCTCGCCATATTGATCATGCTCCAGCTCTGTTTATTCAGATCATTCTTTGTTGACAGGCAAAATATAATAAGAATGTTGTTAGTCAGTGAAACAATTAATGAAAGGAAATACGTCTATTTTACACAAAGAATATTGTTTGTTTCTGTGCATGCTGTGTACCCTCCCACCTTCAGATGGGAAATATAAACCCAAGGGGAGGGGTTATTATTAAATCAGCAATCAACCTTCAAGTCATTTTGGTATAAACACTGTAATTATTTCATCTCTAGTAAACAGAATATAAGACAACAGCACATAAGGGCAACAATTTGCAAGATGCTTTAAATGTCTTTGTTAAAAAAACCCAAACTATTATGGCTGAAGGCAACATTACTGAAATAAAAAAAAAAAGCAGAAGTTGTGACAGCCAACAGAGGGGGTAATTAGTAAATTTCAAGTAATAAATTTAGCAGATCATTGCAACAGACATTACATTTTGCATGGGAGAAGTCACTGTTTATTAGCCTTGAAGCCAGATCTGCTTACCTTTATTAAAAAAAATCATAACTAAGCATTAGAAAAATATGGTCTGATTATAATAGTGTAGTCCAGATGCCTTCTAAAACTCACAATCTTTTCTTATTTAGGTGGATGTAAGTTCGCTTATGTCAGAAGAGACAACTACAAATTTACATATGTGTAATTGTGGCAGCATACAGCCTGGGAGAAAAAATAGTCAAAGAAACTGAAATAAAATATTGTCTTTCTTGATCAAAAGTACCACTACCTAACATTTTTAACCTCAGCTGCAGCAGATGCATGTCTCAGCTGCAGGTTATGTTTCAGCCTGCACACTGTAGTTTGCGTTTCTGCTTTCTTTCGTCGCCACAGCTGAGTGAGTGCTGGCGGGATGTAACCCGCCAGCCAGGAGGGATGCCTCTGCTAACCAGCAGCACCCTCCCTGATCTGAGGGAATGGTTTGTTTGCAATTCATCAGGTCATAAACAATCGTGCGCACTTCAGTGAGCCTCAGCATTTAGAATGATGTAAAGACAATTGCCATTAATATAGCTAGGCTTGAGGGTTTGACAGCCGTGTGAAAAAGCAGCCTCATCTATCTAATTTAAAGTTCCTGTTAGGAAGCATCAGAGCTGCCTTTTATACATCTTAGGACCTTTATTCAGGCTGGTTGCCCTCTTCTTAAAACTCTTTTAAAATTATTTTTGCCATCAGATAATTGCTGGTTTTGTTTAAATGTTCTCGTCCAGCACATAGTGAACAGTGAGGAATTCCCTGAAGAGCTTCTATTGTTATTGAAATGTTTATTTATTGAGTGCTTTTGCCAGAAGCCCCTCATGAGGAAATTCTCATTTTATGAGCTCCTGAATCAGTCAGTTCCCAAAACATCAAGCAGAAATGCATTTTTGACCAAGTAATCTCAAGGTCTTTTGTTTGCTTTTAAATAAACAGCAGAATACCAATGTTCAAAAAGTTGTGACAAGAGCTGCTTTTTTTTCTGTATTTTGTAAATATTCCTAGTGAAGCTGTGCTTATGCAGTGCTCAGGTGATCCCTTATGTCTAAGCATTCAGTTGCTACAGTAGAGAAAAACAATATTCCACATAGCAATATATAAGTGGGATTTTAAATTATTCTGAGAATTCTTCTTCCCTGCAGAAGGATGGTTTTAACCCAATATCATCTTGCTTGCATAAGGAGTGTTTTTCCCAGACTGTTTTTTGCTTTTATTTCCCTACTTGCTACAGTAGAGAAAAACAATATTCCACATAGCAATATATAAGTGGGATTTTAAATTATTCTTAGAATTCTTCTTCCCTGCAGAAGGATGGTTTTAACCCAATATCATCTTGCTGGCATAAGTAGTGTTTTTCCCAGACTGTTTTTTGCTTTTAGTTCCCTACATTTTCTCATCCGTGGCAAGGAGAAATGACACACCTTGTGGCAATGTGTACACGGGCAGGACTTGGATCCTGTTGTGCTCCTGGATTATCCAGGTGGAGTCACTAGAGAATAGTGCAGTGGTCCCTGCCGGGATTCACTCTGAAATCCCTGCCTCTCACTGCCTCGGCTGGGTCGCTGAAATGAATCCACTTTTAATCTGTATGGCTCTAACGATGCCATGAAGTGCATAGCTGCCGCGAGTGAGGCAGGAGGACAACTGAGCAGGAAATGAGCTCTGGGCCAGAGACAGAATTAAAAAAACTCAGGCAGGGGAAGGAGAGGAGGTAACTTTATATGGCGACTTCATATGTCTTTGCTGATAAAGCCGAAGTGTAACTACGCTGTGCATGAAACTTTGCACTGGTTCCTGGTTCTTGGTTGTAATGCAGTATGGATTAGGGGGGAATATCTGGAGTTGTTTTTTCACCCTGTCCTTGTCATGGGACAGGTGTCCAACCTGACGGGTTGGTGCCTGCTCTTATTTAAAGCAGGCTGCTAATTACACTGTAAATGTCTGAGCAGCCAGAGAGGAATCATAATTTCTCTTAGGCTGGCAATGCAGAAATGCGGACAGTGCAAAATTAGTCACATTCAGTGTATGGTATCATGAAATTCCCGAGTGCATTTTATGGTTGATTATCTCCATGTTAGTGACAGAATCAGGGAATGGCCTGAATTTTTGTAAAGCAGTTACCTTAAATGAAATATACTTTTCAATTCTTCAGTTTTATAACCTGAAATATTATTTAAATGATGCTGATAAATGCTTTATAATTACCTAACATTATTAAAATACATTTCTTGTGCATTAATAACTTGGCATCTGGAGTGTCCTTTAGCAGTCAAATCTCTCTGTTTTCTTTTTCTTCTCCCCGCCGCCCCCAAAGAGTATTTAGAGAAAAATGATTGATTAATGACAGTTCCTGTTAACTCCAGAACAAAACGTGCATGGTGCATGCTTTGCTAGTAAAAGATTGAAATGTTTCTTAGTCTTACTCTGATTCCCTTTGTGACCTCAGAGCAAAGTCTTATGGTTAATAACAGGTTTTTCTTCCTGAAAAGGAAAAAGTTTAAAGGTATTTCTGTCTAGGATACATGTGATGCAATTAAGCACACTTCATTAAGTGCTCTCTGTTGTATGAATGCAAACTATTAACATGTTGCTAAAAGAATAATTTAATACTTCATTTCAAACCCTGCACAAAAATATTTTTCAAATTATTTCTTTTATGCAGCAATTTTCCAGACTTCATTCTCTCATCTGTAGGAGGTCAAATCATGTTACATATATGGTTCCAGCCAACGTATTTCACCTTTTAAGCAGGGTTGCTATTCATAGTATAAATGTAATTCTTTTCATTGATTATATGATTAACAAAAACTTAGGAACTCACATAGTACATAAGTAAACTTCTGTAAAAGTCTTTGCATAACTTCGTTGAGCTCTTGCGCTCTTCTCCTCTGTGAATTATTACGTTATACTTTCTATAGTCTCTTGTTACACATAAATTTTCTTCAAATACACGTTTACTATATTTGCATGTCTGCGTATTTTTCTTATGTTTTTCATATATCTGTACTTTAGTATAATTTTACGGCTATCAGAACTGAAATTTCTTTATTTCTTTCATCAGATGTTCATGTAAGTTGGATATTATTGGGATGGGTGGAGAATGAATGCAACATTACATGTACAGATTTATTTTTCTTTAAAAATGCACAACGAAAATTTTTTGTGAAACCCTGGATACTTTACTCTGTCATTCTTCATCTGGCTAATCAGTACCTTCCTCTGTAAATGTCTTATAGATTTTAATGCCATAAAGGACCATCAGGCTACACCAAAAAGTCACCACAGAGTCAATTAATTTTCCCTCATAAGTTATTCAAAGAGGTGGTTACCTCTGTTAAAAAATAAATCCTTTGTGGTATCTTTCTGGTCAAAATCAGTCATTGGATCAGATAGGTCCAAAATATTTTCCCCACACATGTTCTTGTAGAACACGGTCAAGATAAATATTCTGAGTTTCTTTATTGTCCTTCTGATTTACAATCATGACAAGAGGACTAAGCTTGTATTGATGGTAGGTGTATAAAATTTGAAACTACATGTAATTTGCTTTGGATGCTGAATTCCAGTGGTGATTTCAATCTGTGCTGTACTTGGGTGAACAACAATTCCATTTTACCATCTTCATAATAAGAATAGTATTTACAGGAGTCTTCTGAAGTTTAGTTAATGTCATTGAAAAATCTTTCAGACAGGCACAAGATACACACAAGAAACCACGAGAGTTATAAAAATGTATGCAAATGTAGCTAATGAAGCAAAAGGAAGAGGGCTAAATGGTGTCTTAATAGGGTCTCTTTAAAAACCTATTTTG
Organism: Buceros rhinoceros silvestris; assembly: GCF_000710305.1. Lineage (NCBI taxonomy): Eukaryota > Metazoa > Chordata > Aves > Bucerotiformes > Bucerotidae > Buceros > Buceros rhinoceros. The sequence goes on from NW_010414353.1 coordinate 145,469, forward strand.
ATAAGGAGTATTATGCCATGTCTCTTGATTATGAATCTTACATTTTTTAATAATCTCTTCCAGCGTGCTGGGACCAGCTGTGACCTTCAGAGTGCACTCAAACCTCCAAAACATTTCAACTGCAGATGTTGCCAAAGCAGCAGGTAAGTCCTTACCTCCATTCCCAAACCGTGACCTTCCACACATCCACTTAGTGGGCAGTAGCACTACAAACAGCACAGAGACACCCCCTTCTCCTAGAGGATTGACATTTAAAGAGGGAGACAGTCAAGAGGTGAGTAGCACATATCGGAAATTCAAGTGTAACATCTCTGAGTCAATGAAAACCGCCTGAGACATCCGTGTTTGTCAAGGAAATCGATTAAATAGAGACTTGTAGTCAAGGCCTAGCATGGTGAAAAACTCTTCAATGTTGTCATGAACTCATCAAAACGTATTGGTTATGTGTAAATGATGTAATACTTTCACTTTTCTGCTACTTTTTTTCAGGGAACAAAAAATATTACTACATTTTAGCCTTAATTTCTGGATAAAAAGATGGTAGAAATATACCTTTGTCAGTGTGCTGTTTAGGCAGTTCAATGACAAGTTAATCTGAGGAGTAAATATATTTCTGGAGCTAAGCTGCTTCTGAATAAGTACTGCTGTTCTAAGGACTCCTGTTGGCTTCTTGTCAACTTGGCTGCTAACTGTATTATGGAGTTGTTGACCACAAGAAATATTTTCTGCAAAGTAGCTGAATTGCTAACTGATTTGTTTCCAGATTATCGAAATGATAGGTTTTAAAAATTATGAGTAAACAAATTTCATTGTTGCTCGGGAAGAGAACAAATTGTTGATTTAAATAAACACTGGGAGCCCAGAACTGTCTGTTAACATCTCTTTTTCCTTCATGGTGGATTAATTTAGTTATAGAAAGAAATGGGGTAGTTCCCATGTCAGAACTTTGCTTCGCAGGAGTCACTGGGAAAGGGTCTTGTTAACTGGTGATCAGAGAGTAGCAAATGGAATACTATTTTTCTTGAAAGGGTTTAACATGTCAAAAAGCTGTAGATGTGTATTGTCAAATACAGTCATTATTGAATTATGGGAGTGTACAATTCACCTGGGGAAAAAAAACCAGCTTTTTTGTAGCAATGCCCTGACTGTCGAATTATTTGGAAAAGAATAGAAAACAGAATAATATATTTTGTTCTTGCATAAATCTATCCCTTGCCTATATTTAAATACAGCATACAGTTCTGCTTCCTATGCCTCACAGAGTCTGAAAACTGGTTGAAATGGAAATATCCAGAGAAAGGCAGAAGGCATGACTGCAAGTATGGAATATTTTCCATATAGCAAATGGTAAAATAAGGCAGGAATCTTTATTTTGGGAAAAAAAAAAAAAAGATTATAAGATTATTGTGAAATAAAAAAAGGTCTGTCAAGTCCAGAGTGGCACAATAACAGAATCACTCAGAATCATTTTGGTTGGAAGAGACCTTTAAGATTATCAAGTCCAACTGTTATCCCAGCACTGCCAGGTCATCACCACACCATGTCCCTCAGCACCACATCTTGGCCACCTGGGCACGCTGTTGGCGTGTATCCAGCTGCTCTCAAACAACACCCCCAGGTTCTTTTTTGCCATGCAGTTTTCCAGCCACTCTTCCCCAAGCAGGGGTTGCAGGGGTTATTGTGACCCACCTGCAGGACCCAGGACTTGGCCTTGTTGAACCTCATACCATTGACCTTAGGCCATTGATCCAGCTTGTCCGGATCCCTCTGTAGAGCCTCCTGACCTTCAAGCAGATCGATGCATCCACCTAACTTGTGTGTCATTTGCAGACTTACTGAGGGTGCGTTGATCCCCCTCCTTCAGATCATTGATAAAGACATTGAAGAGAACAGGCCCCAATTCTGAGCCCTGGGGAACACCACTAGTGTGGTGCTGATTGGATTTAAGTCTATTCACCACCACTCCTTGGACCCAACCATCCAACCAGTATTTTATCCAGCAAAGTGTATGCCTGCCTAAGCCATGAGCAGCCAGTTTCTTCAGGAGATTGCTGTGGGAAACCACGTCAAAAGCTTTACTAAAGTCTACGTAGACAATGAAGATGGACAGGCTTGTGCAGTGGTTGGTACAATTCAAGAACAGATAAACTGGTAGAAAGCAGGTTCAAGGTAAGAATGCATCCTGTAGCTTTGCCTGTTGTGGATAATGAAGCTTACATGTGTTCAAAAATTTACATGTAAACATGTTCAGGGACTAGATTTCCACTGAAATTTAGCAAATCCATAGAAACATTGTCAAGGCCAGGAGGTTCCTGATGTGCCTTGGCTTGTTCCTAGCAAGCTACTTGGACATGTATAGATGTCCTGACTATTTTAGTTCAGCAAAACGCAATAAGTAACGTTAGGTTTTTTTTACAACTGGGATCAAAGTGGTTGTTTTCAACTTCCTTGAGTTAAATATTTCTGACAAAATAAGGAGCTTATGAGAACAAAAAAAGTCACCCCAGAGAAAGTTCTACAAATTCACCAACTTAAATTAATCTTTTATATTGATATTTTATCTATTCTATACATTCATATCACAGGGATTAACAAAATTCTGGTTTATTAGTAAATTAAAATCTTCAGGTTTTGATGGCTGAAGAAAGAGGTTTGTAGGAGTCATATCAGCTGCTCTCAGAGAGACACATTTCAAGCAATCTTCTTACTTGCAGTTCTCTAAAGTAAAAAATAAATTCAGTTAAAAGATCAACAGCAGTATATACCTACATAAGTTTTTTCAGGCTTTAGTTGTAATTAGAAATTTCAAAAGTCAACAGTGTCTTGAACAAAAGTATTCCAAGACTTTAATTTACCAAAGGAAACCAAAGCAGAATAGATCAATGCCTACTTCCAGGGTAGGTGCAGGAATATGCGTTACTCCATGCTGTACTGCTATTAGGGAACTTGACATCCATCCAGGAACTCTGAAAGCAGATCTTGTTTGCAGAAAATGAACAGAACAAGCTGACAGAAGAATTTCACTGTCCATCACATCCTTAGAAACAAAGACTGTAGAAATTGAGATAATCAGATGTCATAGTAATTATGGGAATGTAAATTATGCAGATTTGCAAAGAGATATCTATTTGTGCAGATGTTATTTTGTGCAGTACACGCACATCTCACTGATATTCACGGGAATGCAGCAGTTTGGTCTCACTATTCATGTAGTATATATTTTTTGTAACCAAAACTTATAAAGCGCATAATTTCCTTGCATTATTTAAGTTTAAATATAGAGAATTATATTTAAAGTTTTCCATCCTTCCCATGGATTTTGACGCATGTGCACATGACTTTAGAGAAGGCATGGGACATGTCAACGGATGAATGACTTAGAATATCTACTAAAAAATGAGGACATGGAAGTATGATAATAAAAATCGTCTCCTATGTTTTCTCAGAGTTTGAGATCCAGTCTTCCTGGTGTACACAAGACCCAGCTTGAGGAGAGATTAAGCTCTTTAAAATCCTTCAGCCAGGTTCTTGCTGATAAAACTTTTTTTTCCCAATAATCCACAATTCCAGTTCTGTGTAAATGTTTTGATTATATTGTTTGCGGTTTCTAGGTCTACATGATTATATGCGAAAGCTGGCAACAAAGTAATTTAAAATTGTGAATAGCTTGCTTTCTCACATTAACAATACCTTTATTTGCTCTTTGACTACAAAACAGGACAGCCAATGTTTTGCCAGTGTCACATACATTCATGTTCGTAACATAGAACATATCTTGCATCAAGTAGCTGTCTTCCGACCTATTTCTGCTTAGTAAGTCAGGCTTAATGGTGAAGTGTCATTTTATCTCAAGAAAGAAGAAATAAACTTTCTCTAGACATAGACGACCTACCTAGAAGTAATTGCACTTGGCACATGACATCATTTAGATAAATGAATGTGGATTTAATTTCTCTTCAGTTTAAAGGTTAGGAGAAATATAGCAGAGAACAATTATCAGTAAGATAAGTCTACTTATGTGAAATTGTAATATAGTTAGTATAGTAATAAGCAATAAGTTTGCTCTGTAGGTACTCCAGAATCCCACTGTTTATGCCAAGACGTGTATAGAAACAGTGGGAATTAAAAAAAGAGGCGTCTTCTGAAATTGCCAAGCATAGAATTTTACCATAAGAGTGATGTAATGATCATGTATATACTGCACACATAAAAAAGAGGTGGAGAGAAGTCTTGTGCAGAGACACACATCACTGCCAAAATGAAATAAAAGTGTATGCTTATGTATAGCTGCAGCATTTTACTAGTTAGAATAATGCATTTTTTTGGTGTTGTATTAAAATGCAACATTTTAGGTGTTATAATAAATGGAGACTGAAGAGCGAAGGGATGTATGCATAATGCAGGCGAATTAGTGATAGGTTTAGGTAGTACGGCAAAATGACCAGATATCAGGGAATCAATAGGTCTTGTGTGCAGGTTCTTGGGTCTAAAGTACATTGTGATATACACCATTACAGAAAGTCAGAAATCTTGATTTATTTTTTAAAATGTGTATTAGAATATCAAGGATTTTTTTCTTTTTTTTTTTTTTTTTTATTCCCCTAACTTTTAACCAAGCTATTGATTGGTTTTTGCTTGTTGGTTATTTTACTTTTCTGTTGCCCTGCTAGTGAAACCTACATTTCCACAACATGCGTGGTTTGATAGGGAGAATTAATCAAGACTCAGAGAATAGTATTGAATTATATACTGTTCTTGTCTAAAAATTATTTCTCTGCTGGCTTTCTAATTCTGCAAAATTAATCCCACCAAAACCCTCCCCAAATGTAAAAATGCTATGTTATCATTAAAATGTAACTGCTAAGTAACAAGCTAATTTGAATAAAGATACTGCTTCAAAAGTATTGGCATAGATAAAAAAAACCCCATATAATATTCCTTAGCAGTTTTAAACAACTGCGAATTATTTAATTTATAACAGATTTTGAGACTTGACACCTACAAATTTTCATCATGTCCCAGCAGTGGTGAAATATCCATGGCAACAAATACTGTAATAGGACTTTTTGACATTGAAACAGAATATTTTTGCTAAAATTTGCAGCTCTAAACAGACAAAATATGATCCTTAGTTTTCAGCGTTAAACAGTCCTTTTGAGATTTAATGGGTACTTCAAAACCGTTAGAGTTAACTTACCCTGTCTAGTGATTTAAGCTGATGGTGTCTCACTGCTTTGGAGTGGTCCAAGGTGTCATAGTTTTAGATTTAATTAGGATAGCTAAAGGGCCGGTCATACTAGCGTCCCTGGATTCAGTTGGTGAAGAAGATCTTTATGCCTTATTCTGACTCCGGTGTGTTTCTTTTGCTTGGCAGGTCTGACCTGTCTTTATAGGCACCAAAATTTACTCTTCAAAATATGTAGGCTTAAGTATCTGAATCAGTGGTTCTAATTTCAGAGGCTCTTCGTTCTCCTCACACCCTACGAACTTCTAATGAACTTGGATAGTTACCAGGACTGACATTCAGAATTCTCTGATGACCGAGAAATTTAATATTCAAAGCCATGAAAAAAAAAAACCTGCTTTAAAAATGTGATTCCAGGTTCTTCTTCAACTTGGATATACTTGTGAGGAAACTGCCTTATAAAGTCACTGCAGGGATCTGTTTAAGGCTCCCATTTCTTAAGCACATTCAGCAAAATTGCAGTTTTATCACACATCCAATCTGGGCCCTGTTAAAAATTATTGTGACTCTGACATGAATGTATTTTGATTTCCTTATAAATTCCGTGCTACAAATATCCATTATGAAAATATTTTAAAAGACATAACTATGAAAGAATAAGGCAGGAAACGAGCCAGGCTAACCAGAGCAGCAACAAATGTTCCTTAGCTGCCTTCCAAGCTGAGAGCCAGGCGGCCAACCACGTCAAGGGTTTGTATGGCTACGCATGCTCGACTGTCTCGCTGAAATGCCCAGACACCAGTGCGTGCAGCTGGAGAGATCCGTGTGTACTTGCTGGGCCATGATCTCGTTGCAGTTGCAGAGACATGATGGGATAGCTCACATGACTGGAATGCTGTCATGGGTGGGTACAAACTTTTAGGAAAGACAGGCCAGCAAGATTAGGTGGCTGCTCTTTATGCGAGACCACAACTAGAATGTATCAAGCTCTGCCTAGCTGGGCAGGTTGAAGAACAAGTTGAGAGCTTATAGGTAAGAATTAAGGGGCAGGTTAATATAGGTGACACTGTTGTGGGTGTTTACTACAGGCCACCTGATCAGGATGGAGAATTCAATGGGAGCCTTTCACAGACAGCTGAAATTAGCCTCACAATCACAGGCCCTGGTTCTCATGGGGAATTTCAACCATCCTGATATTTGCTGGAAAGGCTACACAGCCAGGCACACACAGTCCAGGAGGTTCGTGCAGAGCATTGACGATAACTTTCCAACACAGGTGGTGGAGGAGCCAATGAGGAGAAATGTGCTACTGGGCTTTGTACTAACAAAGAAGGTGCGTTTGGGGATGTGAAGCCTGGGGACAGCCTTGGCTGAAGTGATCATGAGATGGGTCAGGATCCTGGGCAGAAGCAGCAGAGCAACAAGCAGGATTATAAGCCTGGGATGCAGGCTTGTTCCCAGGAGAAGCTAACTTTGGCCTCTTCAAAGACCTATTTGGAGGAATCCCATGGGTTAGAGCTCTAGGAAGTAGGAGAGCCCAAGAGAACTGTTTAATATTCAAGCCTGCTTGCTCCACGCTCAAGATCGGTACATCCCTATGAGCAAGAAATCAAGCAAAGGAGGCAGGAGACTTCTATGGATAAGCAAGTGGTATCAAGAGGATGGGGCCAGTCTCTTTTCATTGGTGCCCAGCGACAGGCCAAGGGGCAGTGGGCACACACTGGAACACAGGAAGTTCCACCTGAATATAAGGAAAAAGTTCTTTACTTTGAGGGTGATAGAGTACTGGAACAGGCTGCCCAGAGAGATTATGGAGTCTCCTTCTCTGGAGGTATTCAAAACCTGCCTGGATGCAATCCGTGCAACCTGCTCTAGGCAAACCTGCTCTAGCAGGGGGGTTGGACTACATGATCTCCAGAGGTCCTTCCCAACTCCTGCTATTCTGTATTCTGTGAAAGTACAAATGATCGGTTAAAGCTACAATGTTTAGATGCATTGCACTCTCAGCAAGTTTGCAGATGACACAAAGCTGAGTGGGGCAACTGACACACCAGAGGGATGAGACGCTGTTCAGCGGGAACTGGACAAGCTGGAGAAGTGGGCCCATGTGAACCTCATGAGGTTCAACAAGGCCAAGTGCAAGGTCCTGCACCTGGGTCAAGGCAATCCTCAGTATCAATACAGACGAGGGGATGTTGTGATTGACAGCAGTTCTTTGAAGAAGGACTTGGGTGTATTGGTGGATGAGAAGCTGGACATGAGCCAGCAATGTGTGCTCACAGCCCAGAAAGCCAACCATATTCTGGGCTGCATGAGAAGCGTGACCTGCAGGCCAAGGGAGGTGGTTCCCCCTCTGCTCCATTCTAGTGAGGCTTCACCTAAAGTAGTGTCCAGGTCTGGAGTTCTCAACACAAGATGGACATGAAACAGTTGGACTGGGTTCAGAGGAGGGCCACAAAAGTATAAGAGGACCGGAATACCTCTGCTGTGAGGACAAGCTGGAAGAGTTGGGGTTGATCAGCCCGGAAAAAAGGAAGGCTTTGGGAAGACCTTATTGCAGCCCTCCTGTAGTTAAAGGGGGCCTGTAAGAAAGATGGAGACAGTCTTTTAGCAAGGCCTGTTGTGACAGGGCAAAGGGTGATGGTTTTAAACTCTAAGAGGGGAGCTTCAGACTACATATAAGGAAGACATTTTTTACAATGTGGGTGGTGAGACACTGGCTCAGGTTGCCCAGAAAGGTGGCAGATGCCCCATCCCTGGAAACATTCAAGGTCAGGTTGACTGGGGCTCTGGGCAGGCTGATCTAGTTGAAGATGTCCCTGCTCACTGCAGGGATGTTGGACTAGATGACCTTTAAAGTTCCCTTCCAACCCAAACTATTCTGTGATTCTGTGATTTTTTTTTTTACCTGTTTGCAGCAATTGTTTGTATTAGCCTTCAGTATAATTGAAATATACATTTCAACTTATAGCAAATCAGCTGTGAGTCCAAAATATTGTGTCTTTTAGCAAGGCCTGTTGTGACAGGGCAAAGGGTGATGGTTTTAAACTCTAAGAGGGGAGCTTCAGACTACATATAAGGAAGACATTTTTTACAATGTGGGTGGTGAGACACTGGCTCAGGTTGCCCAGAAAGGTGGCAGATGCCCCATCCCTGGAAACATTCAAGGTCAGGTTGACTGGGGCTCTGGGCAGGCTGATCTAGTTGAAGATGTCCCTGCTCACTGCAGGGATGTTGGACTAGATGACCTTTAAAGTTCCCTTCCAACCCAAACTATTCTGTGATTCTGTGATTTTTTTTTTTACCTGTTTGCAGCAATTGTTTGTATTAGCCTTCAGTATAATTGAAATATACATTTCAACTTATAGCAAATCAGCTGTGAGTCCAAAATATTGTAAACAATTTATATGACTTCTCTTGTATTCATTCTGGACATGAAAGGTCGTCCTGTTTTTATTGGTCAAAGGGGGTTGTCTTTCCAGTTTGCTGCATAATAGAAATAAGTATAATAAAAAAACACATTTATGGAATACCTCTGTAAAGCTTGCACGCCTCTTAAATTCATAGTCTGAAATTTGACAAAATAAGACACAGAAGGAATATAGTTTACTCAATATTAGAGAATCAATTAATGAGAATCTGGTACGCAACTTAAATTGATTGTTCATTTCCAGGAATACTGCGGAGGCTCACTGCTCTCTAGCCGCTAAGTATTGACATTACCAGCATTGCTGACAGAAACATAACTCTATATAATATTACCCATTATTAGCAAGAAAAGTTTTCTAGGAGGTTCTCAGGAGAACAAAAGAGAGAGAACTGTTTTCAGATTTATTTTCATATAATGTAACTTCAGATCTTCTTGTGATAGAGCTACATTTAATGTGTATGCGTAAAGAATATATAAATGTAGAGAAGGGAGACTAGGAGAAAGAACAACAGAATAATGGCAAATAAATCATCAGCTGCAAAGTTTTATATAGCTATCCATGTACTTAGTTAAAAGCATATTTAGAATAGATATTACTGAGTCATGTCTTAAAAACGTCATGGTCAGATGGGAGAATTTGAACAAAACCTGGGAACAATTTAATGTAGTGAGTTCAGAATACTGTGATTTTGTCTCACTGGTTATTTGAGGTTGTGATTAAACACTGTCTGGCCTTCTGATGTTTTTTAGACTATTGTTAGTTAGTTGTTAGAAGTTCTTTGCATAATATATTTCACTTAACTAAGTGTAATCTAGCAATTTATTATTCTTTGTACTGCTTCTGTGTCTGACATAATGAAACTTGGCAATGTCCATTGTGCTCATTTAGTAATGGCAACATCTATCTTCTCTTTTCTGGTGACCATCAGTGCAGGAGATATGAATTCTGTATCATCAAAAGCAGGAAACTTCAATTTCTGGATAAAGAGCCTTGCTCTTCTCTAAGAAGTCCTGTTCTATCTAAATGGTATATCAAGCCTTGGATGTCTTTGTGATTTTTGACATAGGCTTTGCAAGTTTTGTGAGAAGTCTCAGAAAGATAAACTCTGTTGCTTCTGTTACAAACATGTCCATGCTGTCATAGTGCTTGGGTTTCTTTTTCTGCCTCACAACCATGAGTAATAACGGTTGAACATATTCATTGGTCAGTCATTGTCAGATTCATAATTAATATGTAATGAAGTGAACAGAGCAAGATGGAAGTCTACAGCAGAATTCCTTCCTTCCATCCAGATTTTTGTAGACCACGCCCTTACAGATCTTGTTCTCTGAGACAGTAACAAAAATCGTGTCTATGAAAAATCTGAAGTTCATCCTTGAAGTGAACGGACAGTTTCTGTGTCACAAACATTGAACAACACAGGCAGGAGGCTGTAAGGTCCATCTTATTTCATTTGCAGGTGTCTTGGTTTAAGGAGAATTACAATTCTTTGGTCTATAACATGAAACGTGAAAGTTTGACAGCTCTTTCC